>NW_009614547.1:0-32577 GCF_000690535.1 Cariama cristata | reverse complement strand
GCTGAACACTGGAAGACAGGACCAAACATAGGGCAAGGCAACTCAAAACAGTTGCAATGCCCAGTTCCCCAATGCCACAACAACCCATCATACATTTGTGCACTTATTTTGCTCCGACTTAAAATTTGGCCTTCACGAGGCTATGCCAGTACTTCAGGGTGATCTAGATGCTGCCAGTCATCCTGGGGAATGATGGTCCTAGCAAGACCAGCCTTCAGGAGTCCCACAGCCTGGAGACCAGGGGGAAAGTCTAGAGCCAAGATGTACCCTTAGTGATAGAAGACCAGGTTAGATCGGGTACAACAGGATCAGACTAGACAATACTTAAGCCTCAGTATAAGAGAGACATGGACATACTGGGGAGTTGTGGCTTGCTGGGCACATCCCAGATTTTGAGGCACATCCCTGGTTGCCAGTCTTGGTTGCCCCTACCCCTCACAGCTTGCCACATGGCTGATGCATCTCGCTGGTGGCCCTTTCTGCTGTGGGGCTGGTCCCAAGCAGTGGCCTCCACTGGTCCCATCTGGCAATGACGGTGGAGTTGGTCACTCGGCAGGCAAGTTTTGAGAAGACAAGTGAGAAGGGCCTTTCCCCCTCTTGCAGGTGGGCACTTCTGCTGCCCTGGGGCTGTAGCTGCCCTTCCCGCAGGGCACGTCTGTCCTCATCGCTCTGCAGCAGGAGAGAGCAGAGCCCTCGGGGTCCCGACCTCTCTCCTTTGCACTCAGCAATGGGGGGACAGCGCTGAGAGGGTCTGGGAGGGCCCACCTGGCCTTGTCATCCATGGATTTTTGCTCTGTTTTCCTTTGCAGCAGGTGGTACCGGGAGGAGGAGGAGACAACTGCCCGGGCCCTTTGCGCTGTGGAGGACCTCGGCTGCCTCAGAGATGCCCAGGCAGTTGGGGTCTGGCTGCAGAGGGGGCATTTGGGGGAAGAAGAGCACACTGCCCCAGCCCCTCTGGGTAAGCAAGCCTGGTGTGGGGGTCCCGTCCCTCTGGCTTCTCCTGAGAGGCCATGTCCCAAGCAGAGGAACCCTGGCTTCACCAGTCCAACACTAGCAGGGCCAAAGATGCCTCCTCCTCATGTCCCACGTCACCTAACACAGCCACCCCTCAATCCCGCCCCAGCGAAAGCAAAGCCGTCCACACGCACTCCTGTCTCTGAGGAAGGTTCCCCCACCCCAGGGCCTGTCTTCAGCCAAGCAAGTGTCCTCCTGTGTCCCCCGCAGGGCCTGCTGCCGATCCTGCAGGAACGTCGGCCATCCACCAAGGGGATAGTCAGGCTTGTGGCCAGAAGGAGAGCCTGTCGGGAGCTGAGGGAGGCCTTCGATGGGGATGTCCACCTGGGAAGCCAACCTGCACACCTGCTGGCTTTCATCCTGAAGGTGAATTTTGGGGGAGAGTGGCACAAAGAAGCATTTCTCTAGTTGGAGCGCTTCCTGAAGGCACTGGAGATTGCTCCGCGAGGTGACTCATCAGAAAGGGAGAGAGATGGCAGTGCCTCAGCGAAGGTCATCCCTCTGCTGTAGACCAGGTGTGGTCAGGGAGCTGTCCCTTGAGGTGGGCTTGGGTGAAATCAGGAGCCAGAAAACAACGCCATGCTGCCTTCCTGAAGTGCAGGAGCATCGAAAGCTGGCTGAGGGCACCTGGAAAGCTACACAATGCTGCTTCTGGCTTCCACCTGCTTTAGGAAAGCCTGGGCAACATGTGTTGACAACATCTACTTTATTAATGCTATGTTCCTGTTCCCTCAGGGTGGACAACAGGTTGCCTGCAGCCAACCTCCTACTCCTCTTTGAGCAGTTGCTCTCCCTGCTCCACAACGTCAGCTGAAATTCTGCAACCAGCAGGATGACTACCAGCAACCTTGCCATCTGCATTGGGCCAAATCTGCTGAGCCCAGCCAAGGACCGCCTGCTCCCACTGGAAGTGCTGGTGGAGGTGCCTGAGAAGGTACGCTGTATTTACCAGCTGGCTACAGCCTTCCATAGATTTGCTCCTATGCTTTGAACAACTGGAGAACTTGTTAGAGGAAAGAAGGTAGAAGAAATTAGCTTTGATTAAAAGAAGAATTGATTCAACATGGCTTTACCTAAATAATAATACTATTGCATGGAAAGGTTTGCAGGCCCTTCTCAGGGAAATAAAACCCAAACAAACAGACAGAAAGAGAAAACAGACCTGTGAAGAGGGGAGTGAAAGCCAACAAGACAAGGAAAGGAAAATGAGAGAAGAAGAGCTTTCAGCGGTCAGCAATTGAGAAGATCCAAGAAGGCTGAGAAGAACAAGAAGCCCAGGTATGTAATAGGCTCTGCTGTTCACCTTTCAACACTTTGAACGCTACTCTAACTATATGAAATGTTTCTGTGATGCACAAGGGTGATGCCAGATAGGAAACTTGTGCCTGTGTTTGGGACAAAATTTGTGTCCAGAGAAAAATGCCATTCCAAATTTTGCAGTCTTAACTTTGCACTTGTTGAAGCTCTGCTTGTACAAAGGTAAGCAGGCCCCCTGGCAAGGTCACAAGAACCACAATTTTTAGCTCTTTGACCTACTCCCTTAATAAAGAGGCAAAGCCCCCCTTTTTTGTTCATGTCATTCGGCCATCCTAACGCTAGATTGTATTATCTGAATACCAAATACGCATCAAGGATTTCTTCCAGGTAGCTTTAGACATGATGATATTGGCACTGCTTAGAAAAAGGTCATATTTAACTTGAGAGAATTTAGAGAGAAGGGGAAAAAAAGAAAAACAAAAAAAGACAGAGCCATCTAGGCCCTATGCAGAAGAGATCTAGCCCCATGCCTTTATATTTTCTCTCGGCACTACCCACTAGAGAGCAAAGCAATCCAGGCTGGCTCAGTGCGAAGGGATCAAATCGGACTGCTCAGCATGGTTTTGCAGAAAGCTGGATGTCAGTCCTGGAAGCAGCGTGGTCCTGGCCAGCTCGGTGACTGTCCGAGGGAGATTTTTTTTTTGCCTCTCAACTTGGTTTGCCAGAAAAGGACAGTGGGGGATGCTGCTGCTCAGGTTTTGGAAGTGACTACGTGATAGCTGCCTCTTGAGCCTTGCAAAGGGGCTCTGTAAATCTGTGTAAACCTGTTGCGGCTCTCTGAGGTTATCGCACGGGTTTAGAAGGGGCCGAAGCAATCCCGTAGTCACTGCCAGCAAGAGTTCTCTCATCTGTGCTATGAACAACTCCTTTTACATTGTATTTCCTAAAGAAAGGGGAACAAAATCACACCTGTTCCTGCCTTTACGATCCTGTCAGTCCTTTCTGACTCTATCGTTGTAGGTGCAGATTTATTTTTACATGTGGGCGGCTGAGCTGTGACCCCTGGGCTTCCAGGGGTGTGATGTGGCCCCAGTGCCATAATGGTCAGGGTGAGGGGAGGGGAGGGAAGGAGAGAAGAAGAGCCCGTGCCATGCTGCTCTTGCCAGTGGGTTACATTCAGAGAGGACTGAGATGGATCAAAAAAGGGGGCACCTGCCCACCGGGTGCCAGGGCCGAGCACTCTGGCTGCTCCCACCACTCCAGGGCATCCCTGCATCCACCCTCTGACCCACCCTCCTGCGAAAGGGAAAAACTGGCGGAGTCCTGTGCTGCCTGTCCTCTGCCTTGTGTGGGGCGAGCAGGGCGGTGCAAGAGGCATCTGCCCTGGCAGGAGACTTTGCTGTGTGTTTCTTCAGCCCCATGGGCACATGCCCAGCACCTGGAGGAGCTGAGAGTTGGCTCCATGACCTGTGGAGAGCACTGGGGAGCTCAGTTCTTCTGCACTGGAACATGCTTTTAAAATTATTTGTTAGCCTCCTTCAAAGCATGAACTAAAATGATTAGGACTTGGACATATTTTCCATTTCAGGATTGATTCTAGTCATGGTATTGTTGATTCCGTAGCTTTTGAAACGGTTGAAACAGCATTTCCTGACGAGGTCATGAAAGAGGGTGATAGATTCAGTAGTTTGTCTGAATTGGTCCCTACTACCTGTAATTTTGTCCATAACTTGGGTCAATCAAAGGTTTTTCTGTAAAATAAATACATACAGCTGTTTCAGGGGATATACACCCAACCGATGTAGGATTTATTTCCACTGCATTGAACTCTGCAGATATATGGACTTTGAAACCTCATCTCTTCTGTGGGATCTTGGAAGATGTTGAAGTGCTTTTTTTGATTAGCAGCGAGTGTAAACATTTGCTTGCACATGGGAGGGCTTCAGTAATCCGACTCACTGGTTAAAGACAACAGAAATACAGAACTGCATGTGACAAGGAGGAGAAAACGCTGTTAATAATTCTCTCAGAAGCAGAACTTTAAAGCCTAGGCTTTCGTGCATTAGGGCCTTATTTACCTTGCATTTCAGATTTGCTCGTCATTTTAGCATTGTTTGTGAGGAGGAAAAGGACCTTTCTGTATACATGGTGATTTATTTACATTTAATAAACAGCATGAAATCCTACTACACTAATGATAATTTTTCCAGACTAATGAAAATTAAAACCAAAAGTATGCCTGCTAAAATAAGTCTAAGCTTCTATTGCTTTAATAAAAGACAGTAATTGTTTCAATTGCATATATTTGTAGCTACAGCAGTTGCAGAGTTGCTGACTACCATACTCTGACATCCAAAACGCAACGGACTTATCTTGAAGACTTTATACAAATATAGTATTTTTAATATGGCACTCCTTTAAAATATTAATTGTTCAATAATAGGTTTGTAAATGAAAGCGTAAAGGTAGAAATGTGTTCCTGCTTGGCAAACTGAAAAGCACAATGAGGTTAATAAATCAGCTTTTAATAAATCAGTATTGGTTGCCACTTCTTCTGCCTCTTTTTCTTCTCACTCTACCCTCTGCACAACCCTTCCAGGGTCCCACATGTTTATGCAAAATACTTCTGTCCGAGAGATTGCTGTATGTGTTGTCCAGTTTGCAGGTAACAGAACAACTGCACACCTCCGGGAAATTCTCCTCCTTCAGGACTAAGTCTGAAATAACTGCTTGGACATCGCTAAAGCAGGCTCTGATCCAAGTCCAGATTATAGTGGTGAATCATAACAATAATATTTCAGGATATCAACAAAATGTCGACTGTATGATAAACCAGGAATTTTCAGTCTCTCCTCTACCCTGCAAAGAGGTGCTGGAGCATGTCATCGTCTCGACCGGAATCAGTGTTGTGTCACGGATACCTGGTCTAAAACAGCTCTAACAAAAATCCAGCCTCACAAAAGAAAATAAAGGTAGATAAATCCAGTGACTCTAACCAGACTATGCTTATAAACTCAGTATCACACTTCACAAAAATGATCATTAAGAGGATGAATTTTATTTCTGTACTGGCCTCTTTTCAAGATAGTTAAGTCGTTATTTTAGAAATTGGAGGTTTATTTGGGAAGAGAACCGTTACAGAATGTAGTCTGTATTTTAGGTGGTCAAGAGAATGCACAGCACAAGGTTACGTCTGCCGGCATGTGAGCCGATGTCTGCTGGAGTCCCTGGACAGCTTCACCAGGATTCCCATCCTGAGGCTGTACTTCAGTGTCTTTCAGTTGGTTAAGAAATGCACAGTTTATCTGCTCACTGTCATTGTCCAGGGCAGCTTATTTGTCCCAGGTGGTATTTCATGCTCTACTACCTGTCTGTCTATGGGAAGAAGTATCCATAACAAAAGCTTTTAATCCTAACTGGGGCAGAGCAGAGGAGTGATGCTGCACAGCCTCTCCCTCTCAGGAAGCATTAATTTCAGGCAGTACAAACACGACTTTAGTGCCTTACCACATCCTAGGAACATCTGTGTCCAGTTCTGTGGTGTCCTTTGCATCACCTGAGGATCCAGGATCACAGAATTCAGAAACAGGTGTGGGATTAATTATTTTTTTTTAATACTGTTTTCAGTATTTCCCAGACCTGAACAATCTTAGGTGAGGATAGAACCTGTAAGACCAGTCCTCCTCCTTACTGTCTTACCATATGTAGTCTTACTTTCTTCAGAATAGTCTTTAAGCACACAAATGATAACCCATAAATGATAGTCTTTCAACCCAGAGAACAATCTAAAATATTAGTAATATTTAACTGATGCTGCATTTACAGATGATGGACAAATTCTTCTTTCACTAATTTCTATTTCTTAATTTCCACACCATCTCCTTCTGAAGAATCATATAAATACAACGTTTCACACAATCTATTTTTATGCATTTTCAGTCGGGGGCTCCGAGGATACTTAGTGAAGGCATCAGTGGTGTTGGAGCTCAGCTCTAGGTTCTTCTGGCACCACAAATCACTCAGTCTTTACTTTTATTTTCTCTGATTTCTGCCTCATGGTTTGTTCCCTCTCAAGAGAAGGCAACCCCACCGGCTGCCGCCAGATCAGGCACTACGCTTGTGGCAGCAGTGAGTGCAGCGGCAGGAGGAGCTCAGTCCACTGCAGCAGCTATTCCTGAGGGACCCATCCCAGCTTTCCTTAGGAAAGGCTTCAAAATAAAGCATCAGGCAGCACAAAACCCGATTTTTGTAGGCTAGAGCACACCTTCCTACTTCAGCCAGAAGTTCTCCAGAGAAGCTGGAGCAGCCAGATTTGCTAGGATATTCGCTCACCACCCTATGAAGTAGTTTGTGTGCACAGAACGAAGCTTGACTTTCACTGACTGGTGTCATACAACAAGTCCTGGCTGCTTTTTCGCTGTGAGTAACCACACTTGATCACACAGCTGTGAAAGCTGTAGTCATACTTCAGCCGTGTGTTTCCCCCATATACCTACATCCAATTGTTATAAGAGTTACCCAAAGTATATTTCATCTTCTTAAACAGTATCTAGGGACTTACTCTTACTGCTCACAAGAATATTAATGATAAAAATCCATATTCCTATTCCAGAATATTTTGTGAGGATCATAACTACATGTAAAGATAAAATACCAGACTGCAATGTTCAAACAAATGTAGTTGTTTTGGAACAATTTCCCCTGTACTGGGCACTGGTGAGGCCGCACCTCGCGTGCTGTGTTCGGTTTTGGGCCCCTCACCACAAGACAGACCTTGAGGGGCTGGAGCGAGTCCAGAGAAGGGCAACGAAGGTGGTGAAGGGTCTGGAGCACAAGTCTGATGGGGAGCGGCTGAGGGAGCTGGGGGGGGTTGGTCTGGAGAAGAGGAGACTGAGGGGAGACCTGATCGCTCTCTACAACGACCTGAAAGGAGGGGGTAGCCAGGTGGGGGTCGGCCTCTTCTCCCAGGCAACTCACGACAGGACAAGAGGGCATTGTCTGAAACTGCGCCAGGGGAAGTTCAGGCTAGAAATGAGGAGGCATTTCTTCACAGAAAGGGTCGTTAGGCATTGGGATGGGCTGCCCAGGGAGGGGGTAGAGTCCCCATCCCTGGAGGGGTTTAAGAAAAGACTGGAGGTGGCACTTAGTGCCGTGGTCTGGTTGACATGGGGGTGTTAGGGCAAAGGTTGGACTTGATCCCAGAGGTCTCTTCCAACCAAATCGATTCTGTGATTCTGTGACTTATTCAAGTCCTTTCAGGGCCTTGTCTTCCTCAGAAGAGGAGGGATCAATGACAGCACACACAGGCTGTCAGGGAACAGAGATACTGTATAGAGACGGGCCCCAATAATCCATTTGTCTCCTGTAACTTCCCGTTACCCTGGGCTCAGCTGTTGCGTGACAAGAAGGTCCACATTTGTGTCTGGATCCCGATCATGATGTTTCCTTCCTCTTGCAACGTAACTTTTTGAGGCTTTGTTTTGAGGCACAAAATATGCCAAAGGATTGATGGGAAGAAGGAGCTGAAAAAACCAGGTTCCATGGTACCCAGAAACCCTTGTCAAATGCCAGAGGCATAAGATAAAATACGTGTGCGCTCCCCTACCTCAGTGCTTTCTGATTCTATCATTGGAGCTGCTGATTTATTTTTAGCAGTGGGTGGCTGAGCTGTGACTCCTGGGCGAGCAGGGGCATGATGCAGCCCTGGCATCTTCTTGGTGGAGGTGAGGTGAAGTGAGGAGAGAAGAGGAGAGGAGAAGCACCCATGTCCTACTGCTCTTTCCAACAGATTTCGTGTGTGCCTGAGTGAGCTGGAACAAAAAAAGGACATTCCAGGACGACTGCCCACCGGGTACCTTGGCAAGTCCATGGCAGTTCAGCTTGATGCAATCTCTTTCTCCAGAGTGAAAATAATCAACCTTTTCTCTGCTTTCCTGGTGATCCTGCCCTCCATCAACCCCCATCCAGTTCTCTTGTGCTTTCCCACACCAAAATCCCAGTAGTCACTGGATTGCTCTCCTTCTAAGCTCTCTTGAAAGCTAATTTCTTCTGTGATGCCTGCAAAGTGATCAACACTGATTGGCTGCTACTGCGGATTTGTGGGGCACTAAGGCATGGTTCTCTTAGTTTGTAGCTCTGAAAGCAGCTGAGTTTTCAGTTTCATAGTTTAACTTAAATTTAAAAAAAAAAAAAAAAGAAAAAAGTGAAGTTAGCTGAAAGGCTTTTTAAGTGTTCTCATCAAAAGCAAAACAAAATTCAGTTTCTGTCTGAAAAGGGCTTTTCAGGTCATTTCAGGAGGACAGGGATAACAGGGGCTTATATTTCCTGAAATTGTCTTGGTATCTAAGAAAAAGAAATTTTAAATAAAGTATTTCAGAATTTAAAAAGTGGGAAAAATTCAAAATGTCAAACTGAAACATTTTAACTTGTTTTGGAGTTCTGTTTTAGTTCTTGGGAGCCAATCGGATAGATTCAAAACAAAAATGTTCCAAATAGTCTTCCCATACACTTTTCAGTGTGCAAAAGTGCTCTATGGAAAATTTGAGTCAGCTGGAGTTCATTGGTGCATTTTCTGTTATCTGTCATCTATCGCTTGTTTCCATTGTTATCTCTTTGAAGCAGAGCCCTCAATACATGGTTGGATAGCAGCTCGAAAGATAAGGTATTGTTCTTTTACCGTGGCTTGTGTGCCGACCTAAAAGAAACAAAAGGCTGGGATTTCCAACCCAGCGAAGTCAGAAATGCCGGCCTGTTTCAGGTCCTGATTTTTTTACTCTGTGTTCAGTTTAGCTTGCTAAATTGCCACAATTCCCCACCCTGCATTGCTGAATTCCTCCTCACTCCCAGCCACCCCCATGTGAGAGGCAGCAGTTCTTCCTCCCACCCATGTCACTGCATGAATTTCTGAGCATCCCCAAAGGAAGATGTTGGCACAGGAGTTTTGCACCTATGCCACCAGGGGAAGCAAGAAGCCAAGAAACACACAAGAGTACAAAGACTCTGGATAATTATCACTTTTGCAAGGTTTGCCCAAAGGTGCTAAAATAGATAGTACTAATCCCAGTTTTCTGCTTATTACGGTGACAATTTTTTCCTTCTTATACATTAATTTTCAGATTTGCTCCTACCCCCTCTTGTTTGTCTGTTTATTCTGATCCTGTGCATCTCCTTGCCCATCTGGAGGTGGATTGCCTGTGTCCTGGTTATCCTTCACTTTCTGTAGTCATTTACAATGATGATATATGCCCCTGGGCTTTACTCAGTTTATAATGGTACAAACACAGTAGACAAGGGTGGATTGCATTTCACATCTGTTGTCCAGATGTCTTGCAATTCTCATTCCCTCTTCTGAGAGACTAAGGTCAGATCTGACAAAGACTTCCATGGCTTTGCTTGTAGTGCTGGTGAGGAAACCCCATCTCATTTGTCACACACGGAGTTCCCTGTCCGATTTCCATGTGCACAGTGTGCCGGCAGCGAGTGTCCTTTACTTGGTGGTGGTGAAGGGGTGATAAAGCTGTATGTGCCTGGGAGCTTGGATGTGCCACTCACAAATTCTGTACATGTAATAAACTATTTGGGTTTTGATAGCTCATGGCTTAACTCACACCTCTGCCCCCACATCTTGTGTACAAGGCTTGTCTAAAGACAAATAATCTCAGAATATGCTTAGTCCTGCAGAAAAAGCCCAGAGAGGCACACTATTAATGCTGTGTCTGTACCTTCCCGTTCTTTCGTTAGGGAAAACATTTCCAGTGAGAGACAAACTGGTGAAAAGCTGAATTGTTGCACCTGGGGGTGCCCCAGAAAAGTCTCTTTTCCCTGTAAAAAAACCTGCTCTGTTTTGTATATGCAATTATATACTCATTAGAGCAGGGACTGGAACATGACTTTCCCACTTTCACCCAGTAGAAGTCACCCTCTCCCCATTTTTTCTCTGGGGACAATTAATATTTAATTGAGTGCATCCAAGGGAAGAGCTCCAAAAGAAGAAATTAAAGAGAAACGTGTTTCCAGATGGTCTAAACTGCTGATGAGGCCACTTTCCTGAGAGGTGGATAAGCCAAGTTCATGTTCCAGTTCTGAGTCACGCAGAGGAGATTTGAATGGACGAGCATGACTGGACTGGAAGAAGAGCAAAGTAACTGCAGGTGATAATATATTAACAGGTAAATTTTAGACATCATGTTAAGGTAGGTTTTGATTAACTAAAGCCTTTCTCATTAGTCAGTGATTAATGACAACTCTTCAGGAAAAATAAAAACAAAATTTAAAAGTAGCAGTGTTGCTGGAAAAAGTCCTGTGTTTGAAAGAACTTGTCCTTTTTTCTTCCTTTAAGTGTAAAACCCACATGACAAACAATCTTCCGAGACTGGTCTGGAAAGGCCAGTTATCCCAAACAAAATACAGCATGTAGGTATACAGGACTTTGAGAATGGTATTAGCTCAAGGCAATTCAAAACTCTTAATTTGATTCTTGTCAGGAAAATTACAAATGAGCAATTTTTAAAATGGAACAAAGGTGATGGTGGTCAAAGTTTAATTAGAAATTATGTACCTACTCAGTTTTTAATGGTAATAGCCAAAAATGTTGTAATGCTGTAAAAGAACTGATAAGCCTCAGAAAATTTGACAGAAGTAGAATGGCTTTCCTGAATACACATATTTAATCTCAGTTCTAGCAGAGCATCTGTCACTCATCCTGGAGTGAATCAAGGTGTCAGCACCACAGAAGCAAACCTAAGGGGAGGGAGGTATTAGAAGTCATCCCCACGTCTCCTGTTGAACTGCATTAACAGTGCTATTCCACAGAAATATTAGTCATCCCTTTCTTTTAAAAAGAGTTGTTTTAGGGTTTGGACCAAACAACAAAACTAACTTTGGCAATTTTTCTTTTATTCTAGGATTTTACCTTCTACTAATGATGAAAACACAAGAATAACCATAACAGTTTAGACCACGGTGCCATCTAAGTTACTTTTTGCGTCCCAGAGTGATGACAATGGGTGCCCAGGGAGGAGGAGGAGGAAGAGGACAAGCTTGTATGACTTTTCTCCTACTGCTCTTCCAGCATCTGAGCATTTTGAGCTCGGAGAATTCGCTGAGCATTCCGTGATTAGTAACTGGCAATGGATGTGTCTTCAAAGTTTGTGTCCAGGCTCTACTTATACCCACATAAGCTTCTCAGATCCTCAGCATTCCCTGTCTAGGAGAGCCACAGGCCTGCTACAAACTGAGGGATGCATAACCTTCTTCTCATAGTTTCAAGCCTGGCTTTCACTAGCTTCCTTTAAGGCCTGTAAAAATTGTACTTGGCCTCAGCCTTATTGGAAGAACTTTTGGTGGTGGTAGTGGCCACAAGAATAGGGAGGCCTGACTCGTTTGTAATCTTTTCCTTTGTTTCATCAGGAATTAATTTCCATCAGAATGGTTCTTTCACTCCGACTAGGGGTTATTTTAGAATACTATGTCATTTTTTGCCATTGGACTTGACCTGATTTCTTCTAAACCTCATTTGAGAGAAGAAAAAGGGTCATGCTACATAATTCATGAGATACCAGAAGTGCATTAAAAATGTATTTGACAAGAACTAATCCCACCAGGAAATCAAATAACAGCTTATTTCCTTAAAGCAGTCTAGATGGAGCAGGCCCATATTTAAACATTTCAGATTTTCTTTGTATTAATTGGAGAAAAAAAAATTCATCATGCTGCTTATGTTAAAAAAAATTAAACAAAACAAAAACGACAATAAAAAAAAAAGGCAAGGTCAGCTGAGCAGTAGGAACTTAATGGACCCAAACAAACAGTGCTGTGCTCAAACTCAAAATACATGTACCTTCAGGCAGCAGCCTAAAGAAAAACTAGTTTGTTGAATTATTTAGTGAACGTGGCAGTTTCTGGATAAAACCTTTTTTCATCTGCTCAGCTCCAGGTAAGTGGCATGTACAGGTAACCTGTGCTTGCAGACAAGGGCTTGCTCCTAGAGACAGAAACCGTACAGAGAGGGTGGTGGTGTGGCTGTTGCCCCCGGTACTTGTGGTTAAAGGGTGAGCTTTCTAAGGACAGAGGGTTTACTTTGAGGTCCTACACTGGAACGACATTGCCTTATGTCAGGATATTTATAGCAATTCACCATATGCTTTGAGCAAAACTGTCAAGAGATCTCCAGAATCCATTTTTAACATCAACCAAACATAAACCATTGATCGTTAGGCTGTTTGGATATCTTCCCTTTAACTCCTAGGATTTGACAAGAAACATGCTGCTGCATAAGATCTGGAATACAGTCACATGGAAATTTTCAGAGGAAACATTGCTTGTTTCTTTTTTTTTTTTTTTTTTTTTTTTTTTGGTCAGGAAAAGCCAGTATGAAAGAAATCAAAACATCCTGTAGAATTGTGTCAGTTTGTGGATCAATTCAGCAGAAACAAGGCAATTTTCCCAAGGAAATGTTCTCTGTTTTCCTTCCCATCTGATGTGCTCCTCTCCAACCTGTCCAAAAGGCAACTGCCAAGCCCAGAGCCTGGCAGCCTGGGCCAAGAGCCTCAGAGTTTCTTGTAGTGTCTTCTGTAGGTGAGAGGGAAGGAGGTCAATAAGAGTAACCTCAGCCCTTTCAGATTAAGTGTGAAATATATTTGGGTTTTTTCCCTATGTTTTTTGGAAATGTTCAGGGGATTTTGACCTTTTAAGTTCGTTCTTTAATATGGGAAGTTTTTATGTGTGAGGAGATAGGCACCGAGAATGGGGAAGGGATTCCTTATAGCCTGGCGATTTGAAATTCTTTCCTGTCCCAAGAGCATCTCCTGCGGTACACAGTACTCTCTAGGAACAATCTTCTCAGATCAATGGCCTATATAGGACAACGTACATTTTCAAATCCTAAACCAGATATTTAATTAGAAGGCATTTCCTTTTCAATTGCCTTCATGCATCCCATCAATACTCCTGACATTTCATCAATAATTCCTTTTCCACTCAGTCTAAGAAGTGCATATCCTTTCAAAGAGCTCTTTTGCCAATCAGGCAACTAAAGGAAATGACCAGAGCTGCAAAAGTGCTTAACTCTCAGTCTTACCTATTAAGAGCAATGGTAGCTGCCGTGTGTTGCAAAATAATGAAACCTCTGCTGGTTGCCTGCATAGAAAATGGTCCATCATTACTACCTATGATTAAGATGGGAGAAGCAGCAGATTCCATAATGGGGAAAAAATTAAAAACACAGAAGTTTCATGCAAAACAAACCTAAAAAATTATTAGTTTTCTGTTTTTCCTGGGCATGTCATTTACTGCCTAGCATAAACTGAAATAGAAATTTGAAGTGCAAAACCAGATTGAAATACAAAAAAACCATAAACTGGAATACAGTTCTAACTCTACATAAATTTAAATACTTGTATGCCACTTTTAATACATTTCAATCAGATGAAAATCACAAGTAATCAAAACTGCTTAGTACAAGCAACATTTGGGGATTTTATTGTTTGCAACATTTTTATTAAATGAAACAATACCAAGGAATCCTTGTTTTTTAAGCGGTGCATCATGTGTTGAGCCATTTCATTCCACGAACAATTTTCCCATGATCAGATTTCCACTGCAGTTTGATAGAGTTTCCTATCAGAAGCTTATTCATTTGGAAGCAGTTCGTGACAACTGAGGCTAATTATTCAGTGTAAGATAAGAGAGCTGAATGTCTTGCTTTGTAAGAGACATGTTTCTGAGATCTATTAAAAACACTGTTTAGCTCCCAGCCAGATGCCACATTTCACTTACCATTTGCAAATCTTTTATGTAGATGACATAAATGAATCAGTAAAAGTGAAGAAGTACTGTTTGTGGGAATTTTATTTTTTTGATAATTTAACCTGTTTCTATTTCATTTTCCTCAGGAGCTGCGCTTCCAGGTCAGAGAATTGGTGATTGAAACTCTACGTCATATTACTGAAGTCAGCCAAGAATGTGAGCAGTCTTGAAGAAAGAGGTATCTATGGATTTGAAGTGTGATGAAAAGGACCTTAAGAAGATGCTGACTTAGCCTTACTCTAGAATCAGGCTTGGTAGGACATAAATTTTCAAATGAACTACGTTTATTGGCTGTACTTTCACATTTTAATGTGAACTATATCATGAAGATATATTCATGATTCATTTTGTTGAATTATATCATGAAGATTTCAAATCACATTAACCAAATTCCATGTTGGTCCCCGTCCCTATTTGGTGAGTCTGGGCCTTCAGGGTCACCTTACTAATAGACTGTATCTTGATTTATGTTTCCAGTCATGCCAATAATTAGTATGATTAGTGGTACTGAAACTATTGGAAGAAAACTAGTTACCAGTTGAATTGTTCGTAGGAACAGAGCCCAAAATCCTTAGATATGTTACTTAGTTAACTGCGTTGAATATTCAGTGTCCTTCATTAATTTTGACTGAAAACGTGGCGTTGTTTTCAGCAATGAAGGATGAAATAGAGTGTCAGGAAAATCTATGTTTCCTTTCTCTGATCTCAATTTTTAGCTTTTAGTGCGAATCGCGTGTGAAGCGTGTTCCCTTGGAATACCTGCAGCCTAGTCATGTCACTGATCATTCAGTGCTCTATCGCGTCCTCTTGCAGAAAGTCATCCAATTTCTAACGGGCCACCGCAACTCTTTCTGGGCCTGAGGAGCAGAGTAATTTCCTGATATGCTAACTGTGAGATTCCAAAGTTAGATTTCCAAGGCCAACTACCATAACCCTGGAATAAATGTAAAATATTTCCATCAACACCTACAGTAAATACCAATTTGCATAATCCTCCATTTGTGCTTCATGTCCACAATAGCACTATATTTTTTCCCCTCACATTTCAGAAGTTTAGCAGGTGACTGACTGCGGCTGCTGGATGATATTCTGGAATGCATAGATTTTGTTTTGTGATGAATCCTAGTGGAGCCATTTGGGATCATCCATGGTCCCAGAAACCTTTCCAGTGTGCATTAGGACTGAGTTAAGATGCTTTATGAGTAAAACAGAATCACAGAATCACCACAGAATGGTTAGGGTTGGAAGGGACTTCTGGAGATCATCTAGTTCAACTCCCCAGTTCAAGCAGGGTAACCTAGAACAGATTGCCCAGGACCATGTCCAGTTGGGTTTTGAATACCTCCAAGGATGGAGACTTGACTTCTTTGGGCAACTGGTACCAGTGTTTGACCACCATTAGAGTAAAAAATTGTTTTCTTATGTGCAGTTGGAATATCATGTGTTCTAATTTGTGTCCATTACCTCTTGTCCTGTCAACCACCATTAGAGTAAAAAATTGTTTTCTTGTGTGCAGTTGGAATATCATGTAGTCACTACTGAGGATAGTCTGGCTCCCTCATCTTCATTCACTCCCATCAGGTATTTATGCACATTGATAAGGTGCTCCTGAGTCTTCTCTTCTCTGAGCTGAGGAGTCGCCACTCTTGTAGCCTTTCCTCATATGAAAAAAAGAATCATAGAATCATGGAATCATTATGGTTGGAAGAGACCTCAAAGATCATGAAGTCCAACTGTCTACCCAATGCCACCATGCCCACTAAACCCACTAAACCATGTCTTGAAGCACCATGTCTAAACATTTTTTGAACACCTACAGGGATGATGAGTCCACCACCTCCCTGGGGAGCCCATTCCAATGCCTGACGACTCTTACAGTGAAGAAGTTCTTCCTAATGTCCAACCTGAACCTCCCCTGGTGCAACTTGAGACCATTTCCTCATGTCCTCTGGCAACTTTTGGAAGGTTTCCCTGAATAAGAAATTTGAGACATTAGTCTTGATCTAGTTTTCCTCATAAGCTATGCAATTTCAGTTTGGTGTGCAAGTGCCAGACTAAATCATTAATAGGGTGTTAATTTGACACTTCTCGTCAGGAAGCTCATCAGAGCGCTGTGTTGTACATCTGGAGATTTCACATGTGCGTCACCCAGGCTGGATGCTTAGTAGTCAGCACGGCGATGGCAGAGCAATGCCAGAGTTACTACTCGAGGCTTGCGTGCATTGACGACTCGCACTGTGTCCTGAGTTTTTGGATCTGTCAGGCTGTTTTGACGAAAAGCTATTGACAAAAGTATGAAGACGGCTCAAGGAATAACTAACTGTTGGAAGAACCTGCCACAGTCTTGCTCTTGGTGGGAAGGTGTTGGTAGTGAGAACTACATAATGTGGGGTATCACTTATTGCTAGCGCAGAAACCAAAGGAAGAAGGTGCTAACATCTATCATCTACCATCTACCAGTAAGGCATGCATTGATTTACCGGGTCAAATAAAACTCTTTATCCACAATTTCTCAACGTAGTAGTCAGAAGTGACATTGTGCTACAATATTAGATCATTTTTGATGCCTTGATTTGTGAATCATCCTTGCTGGGCAATGGATAAATCTCTCTCTGCTGCTTGGCTTTTAGATGGCATTACTTTCCAAAAGATTCTTGTTCAGTTCATAATTTTGGCCCTGATTTTAAGTATTGTTTTCTTCTATAAATGGTGATATTTCTAATTAAATTACACCACCAATGTTCGGGAAACTGCCACAACTGACAGAAGTGCTTTCCCAGCTACATCATGATACCCCACTTCACTTGACAAATGTGCTGCTTTCCTCTGCTCCGTGTTTGCTTATTTTAACTTGTACCCTTAAAGGTTCAGGGACTGACATTTTGGAAAGAAATCTAAATCCTGCAATATATAAAAATCTGATCTCTCTGAATCTGCAGAAGTTAAGTGGTTGTCCAAATTGTTCGTGAGCCTGTTCATTGTCAGTGCTGTCTGTGGCACCGTGAAGCCCGTCATGGACCAGGACAGCAGTTGCACTGGTGACTGCACAAACACCAAGCAGAACAATGATCCCTGACTCCTGACCCTGTAGATCACAGAGGCACCAACCTCCGTTCGTCCTAGGGAACTTAACCCTGCAAGCACGGCATTCTCTCTCCTTGCTTCTCCTTATGCATGTGATATAAAATATTTTTCTGTACGAGGTGGTAAATGTTCTGCTTGCTACAAGCTACACTTTTGTTTGGCTGAAGAGATGCAATTCAGAGACATAAGTCCTTTTTATAATTCATTAATGGATATCTTTATTTTACCTGGGTAAGTCAATTAGTGTCATTCTTTCATGCCTTCTTTGAAGTGACAAAATATTTGACCCTTATTTTCCAGATCGTGAACTGTGGCATGGAGAGATGATGCCCCAGCTCCTTCAGGGAATTTATTTCAGTAGAAGTGTGGATTTCAGTGATTTTCCCAGCTTGTGGGAAGCAGCAAACTGCAGCTTCCTAAAGTCTAGGTTAATAATGTCCTATGAAAGACAGCCTGCTTCCTTCACCCACTGGCATTTTGCAACAGAAAAAGAAAATACTAATGAATAAAGCTGCCATAGCTCAGATTAGGAAAAAAGATTTTTTCCATCAGATAAAAGGAATGTCTCCAGCTCTCTATCCGGGCCTGCCAACTAATCTATGGTAGAAGAGGAATTCTTCATGTGCTAAACTGTTTTCTCACTAAACTTATTTTAAGGAAAGTAACATAATGAGGATTTATTTGGGGCACTCAGTGTACTTTTCTTAAAGCCAGACAAAAAAGGAAATCTGGTATTTGTTTTATTTCTACTTTAGCACTTTATCTGACAGCCTGACATGAGAGCAGACATGAAAGCGTAGCTCATTCATCTGTGTATAAGATATTAATCTTAAAGGATCACAAAACTATTTTATTCTCCAAATTACCACAGTCTAATTGGCAAGGATGGATCCTATGTCTAAAGCCAGTTTGGAGATGCTGTTCTTGTAACAGGGCAGTATTTTTTTCTAGAATCTACTTCAAATGTTTTTATTAGTTAGCTCTGTTGGCTTTTATCCAGGTTGCTTAATACATCTTTGAAAACTCCGAATCCTCAAATGCTGTCTCTCGATAATGAATTCTGGAACAGTGACCAACAAAATGCAATACAGCTTGAGTGGCGTTTGAGCAAGCTACTGCCCCAGAAAAATAAAAAGTCCTTTGTGAGTGTATCTCACGGTCTTGTAGCTGGGTATTTAGGTAGAGTTTTGAAAGTCGTGAGTGCACAGTGACCCACTGTGTTGCCCGGATGGCTCTGAGAGTGTCGTATTGTGACCCCTGGCATGAGTTTGATCAGATTAGGGATTGTGTGCTCTGACATTAAATCAGAGCCTTCAGGCGTATGTGAGATATGAGAACAGCCTTTATGAACTCGGTAAGATAATTCATGCAGTGACAATTAATGCTTTTTAACTTGGGATCACAACATTCACAGCCCGGTGAGAGGAGTACAGCTTTCCTCGTATCTTCCCTGATACGCACCAGAAGAAAAACATCAGGAGTAGATATTGAACCACTGGAAGGTCCAGACAAATGCTACAGTGTCAGGAATTCATTAAAAAGTAACTTTGACATTTTGACAAATGGATGAAGTTCACTGATTGTATTTTGCTGTTTTATCTGAAATCTCTTAAGTTTTTCATGTTCCAAATGTCATATAAGTTTCTGAAACCCCAGAGCAAAAGAATAAGCTGTGAGCTTCAGATTCCCTCTTCATCATTTGTTTGCTTGAGATCTTTTTCCCAGTTGATCTCGGCTAGAGTGCTGGGAGTAACTTTAGTTCTTGAGTTTTTTTAGTAACCTGAGTTCTTTAGTTTCATCTGGTGTTGCTCCTGTGGGATCTTTCTGTAGTTCTATATTATAATAACAAACTTTTTAGGTTTTTTTTCTATTTTTTTTTTTGACAGATTTGTTGAGGGGATATTACCCCTGCCACGTCAAGCTTTTTTTTTTTTTTCTGATGCCCCAGCACATTGCTACCTCCCAGTTAATCCCAGTGCATCATCTTCTCCCAGCTCCTTGGCCCCCTGTGCCAGGGACCGCTGCCTGCCTGGGGCAGGGGAGTGGCTGTCCCACTCTCCCGCATGGTCACGGCCACCTTGCTCCTCGCCACCAGCCACCCCAGCTCACAGGAACGTCGTGCCTGCCTCCGCAGGAAGGGGTCTGGGTGGGTCTGTACAAGGGAGAGAAGTCGGAGAGGCTGGGAGTGCATAAAATGGGAAATATTCAGACAAATTAATGAGCAGTTGCTGTAAGTGAGTCAGCGAAGTATACCCACTGTCACGGGGTAGGATCTGTGTTCCACCAGAGAACTGGCTATTCGAAGTGTAAATCTCTAATCTTTTGCAATGCCATCCCTTAAACAACCTTATCTTTCCCTGCAGTGGTCTACTTGTCTCCCCTGGCCACTGCTGGGGAGTCCCATGCCTTCCTGCAAGGGATGGCCCAGGCTCTGCTCAGGGCTTTGCAGGAGCCTGCAGCCCACCGTGAGCCCACCGACAGATCTGTGGGAGCACTGGGGCTGTGCCCAGCGCTGTGGAAAACCAGGATCATTGGAAAAGTGGTTCAGAGCCCTCGGGCTTGATCCAGAGTTTCCTGAAGTCAATGGAAGTCACTCCGTGGACCTAGCTGACCACGCATCCCTGGGGTGATAAGGGTCACTTGTGTGGAAACAACTCCATCTTCATGGAGCTCATGGCAAGACCAACTGTTTTTCTTCTGCTGTTACTACATTTTAGTCGACAGGAGTCGGAGAGAAACAAATAGCCTGTCTGGATCTTTATACAGTACTTTTTGAATGGCAGTCCCCTCCCTGAGCATGGACAAGAGAATTACATTAACATTCGCTGCAATTCGGTTTCCCCTACAGCAGATGGAGTCTTCTATTTTTAAATATAACAACATTCTGTCAGAGAAAGGAGGGATGGCATAAACCCAACCAAAACACCGGAGCCAAGCACCCATGAACATGGGAAAGTTGCCTTCTGGATCCAAGCATTGGAGAGCTCTGGCAGGCCCACTATTGCAGAAACAGATGTGAGTAATTAATAATTGACTCAAGCTAGCTGCCCCATCCTAGATAAAATGCTTGAAGATTAATCACAAGGTTCTGAATCACTTCTGTTTGTTGGTTTTTTTTTTACCTGACCTCTTGTGAGATTTCTGCCATGTGTGGGAGGAATATCAGGTCTGTGATATGCAAAGAAACTACATGGGGGGAATCTCACTGCCACCACGAACTGTTTGGTGATGAGGCTGGTGGTGGTGAGGCTGGTAATGATGAGGTCAAAAGGACAGGACAACAAGTCTGTACACAAAAAATGTCTGTTCTTGGACAGATTTATAGGGAAAAAAATCAAGAGGTAAATAATTGTCTTATGTGCTTTAGTATGTGAATCAATAATATTGCTAATTGGTCCCAGGCAGCTTCATACAGGCTCAAACCTCTCAGTTCATGATTCAGGTCTATCTCATTTCCCTCCAGGTTTCAATCAGACAAGTATTATCTGAAGACACATGAAGCAGTGTTGTTAGCTAGTAGACAGCTGTTCATCCATGGCTGAATGTCAGTGTGCATGAAAAAAAAATGTCATTGCATCTTTCACCTGTGTGTACAAGTGTAGATCCTCTGAAATCAGTCCAATTGCAACAGAGTTACATCAGCCAAGTATTTAACCTATAAAGCACATTGGCATCATTTAGATGCAAAATGCTGCTTAAAGATAATTCATTATTGGCACATTGCAGTGCTCCTGACCAATTGGTTAGTATTAGGTATCTCTAAAAGTAAATCATTATCATAGAATATACAGTATTCGCTTCTGTGTATGTTTTAAAAATAGTGAGAGCTAGTTAAAATTCCACTATAACCATGGCTTGCTCTGTTGTCCTGGGAATGTTGCATCAGTTCAAGATGACTTCTGGTCTGTTTTAAGCTTTACAGTCTCCATAAATCTTACAGAACCATCAGATGAATTTTTTATTGTATTGACTGTTGTCAGTTACTAGCAAAATCTTGCAATTAAGTACATGGCTGCAAACATAACATGTGTAATGACCCCCTAAACCCCAGAGAGGAGAGGGCAATGTGCTTAAGAGTATTATTCTTACTAATGTCTCTCTTTATTTACTTATTTTCATTAACATTTGTTGACCTATCTGTCCTCCAATGCCAATAACTTTTCATGTTTAACAAGATTCCATTAAAACCTCCATTGAATGAGTGAGCGGTAGGGCTGCAACGTGAAGCATTTGATAGTATGTGGTGTCAAAGGTAAGTTTGAGTGTACAATCAAAGTTTTGCACTTTGCATTTGAGAGGCTGGACTATGGTCCTTCAAATAATGGCATAATCACACCCTGGTTCTCTCTCAAAGCACCTAGTCTTATCAAGAAGGGCAAAACTGGTTGTGCTCAGTGACCAAAGCGGTATCCACCAGTCATTTTTACCCCCTTTGCTCAGTATCCAGTTGCACAGCCCTCAAGCACGTGCAGACTGGTGAAAATCGGGGAAAACCAGGAGAATAGCGAGGGAATTGGATGGGGAGGACCATTTCCCTTGTATGCCAGGGCTCACACTAAGCACAGTATGCCCCTGCAGGGTTTCATCCAGGACAAACCCTCCACCACTTGTGCCGATGGTGAGGCAGAAATGCTGATGTACTGGTTTCACCCACTCCACACTCCTCAGTGTACTGCCTGAGCTAACAGATGCCCTGGAGAAGAATCCCTTAGGCCTTCTACAAAGAAGCCAGTGACAACCCATATATTTGTGGAGAGGTCACCATTTGATGTCCTCAGACTCCTAACCCGAGCGTTGCTGGTGTGCCCAGCCTCTACACAGAGGGGACAGAGGAGGGAGGGATGTGAGCTTTGGGAGAGGGCTGGGGCTGGGGCTGTGTGTGCCCCCTTCCTTCCATCTCTCGTACGTTGGCATCCTTTTGCAGGCTGCACAGGAAGAGTTTGAGGGCTGCAAGTACAGCACAGGACACAATTTGGGGATCCCATTGCTGTAGTGCTGTGTAGGTATATTTAATGGTATCCAAAGCCTGCAACAGAAAAGTAACACCATCCTGCATTTCATTACTGCCAAGGGCTTCTGGTAATTGCTCTCTCTTCCGAGTCAAGGGATGATAACCCTTACCACAGATGGCTGCAAGTTGAAACCATTTATTTGTACTCCACTCTGGAGATATTTGAATCTGACTTCGGTCACTCTGACCCTGACGATCTAAACTCTGATTCTAAGTATTATGAAGTGTAGGATGCAGACAGACTGTTCAGGTTTAGCCTGATTTGAATTCAGCAAATTGTCTCATCTGAGCAAAATACTTGCTTAACATTACATACTTAAATCTAATTAAAGTTTCCTGCCCTTCATTAATTGTATATGTGATTTTGTTTCTGCTTCCTTTTTAACTATGTCACATGATTAAACATAACATCTGCATTTCCCAAGCCACTGGGCACATCTGCTATTCTTTCTAGCATATATTTAGTGGTCGTGTTGTAATGGATTCCCAGTCTGGCGTGCTGCAGTAGACCAAGGCTTGGCTGGTGCGACATCAGTAAGTCCTCAAAGGAAAGCAGAAGAGTCTAAGGATTGCTTACACCTATAAGCCTAGGATAATCAGGATGCATTTGCAAAAGAGGCAAATATGTTCTGGTTTTGTTTGCAAGTTACTGCTCAAAGGTTAGCTCATCCACTAGGGTATCCCTGAAATGGAGAGCACAGTGCCACCTGAGGAAACCAGCTTGTCCAGTCCCTCCGTGCTGGGGCAGGATCAGTTATCAATACTGAGAAGGGACTTGAAGTGAAAGAATATTTTTCTGAGACAAGCAAAATGCAAAATAAAGTAGATTAATTAGGGCAGCTCAACTTCAAAGGCTCCCTGGTCTTAAATATATTGATCATAGTGTTCAAAGTTCTGCATGATGCCTCCCACCCAGAAAGGTTCCTAATTGAATATTGGGCTATATTCTGATGAAACCTCATGTAAATTGCAAGAACTCAACTAATTTGTCAGTGTTATCTGAATGTCAGAATTAAAGGCAGTTGCAGTGCTCAGTTAGTGTGCAAGTCTGTGATTTGAACCTTCTTTTTTTTTTTCAAAGTGAAGAAATAGAGTTGCACAGATTCACAAGTGTTGTGCATGGTCCATCAGACAACACAGAGATCCAGAGCATTCATCCCTTACTGCTGCAAAATGGAGCCGTTCCTACTGAAGTCAATTGGAGGAGAAAGGGTTTGAGACGCTGCGTTTGGACAGCGAGGAGAGGGGGAAAGGAGCTTCAGAAGTTTAGTGGCTGTGTGAATTAACAAAGATCAGGTAAGTGCAGTCATAGAATCATAGAATCATAGAATCATTATGGTTGGAAGAGACCTCAAAGATCATCAAGTCCAACCGTACACCTGATGCCACCCTGTCCACTAAACCATGTCTTGAAGTACCACATCTAAACGTTTTTTGAACACCTCCAGGGACGATGACTCCACCACCTCCCTGGGGAGCCTGTTCCAATGCCTAACAACTCAGAAGTAGCAGAGATCTCTCCTGGCAAGCCTTCTCCTCCTTCTCACCAGGTTTTCTGCTTTGTTGCCTCCATAAGACAGACTGGGAACCTCCTCATTCTGTAGGAGATGAGACATGGGCGGCAATTCCATTGTCTAAAAAGAGCTGTGTGATCTCATCCAGTGTAGGTGATTTGATCTGCACAAGCTGCTACGGGCTCCTCAGCATGGGAGGAGAAGGGGAACAGTTGGTCTGATGCTGAGAGAGAACGTTTCTGTGGGTATTGTGGAAGATGAAATGGTTAGGCATGAGTGGGAGAGAGACACCAAAAAAAAATTGATGAGCTGTTAATTCTGACGCTAACAACAGTTTATTAGCCAGAGCAACTTTGGTAACTCTGGAGTCAGAGTTAAGGTAGGAATTTTTACATTCCTTCCACTCGCTGCTAGCTCTGCAAAGAGAAAGACAGAGTTCAAAAGCAGCCATGTTGTGTTTCCCCTTCTTGTTGCCTTTTTCCTCACCAAGCCTGAGGGTCACAGTGGCTTGTTGTGCACAGACATCTGCTCGTGGGCAGCCCCCCATGAGCTGGCTATGGGCTATGGGGCTACGGGGCTCTTCTGGCCCTCAGGCTCTGGCATGTGCCTTTTTTGTCCTGCAGATATCGGAGGCACCAATTGTTTCTGAACTTGGATGAATAATTTTAGGTGAAAAAAAATGGGACAAGATACCGACAAGCAGAAGCATTCATTTAGACCTTTTAATAATGAAAAATATCAGCCTATTTAGCTTGACATTTTCTAGATAAAACAATTCTCATTTTCATTTCAAGAGAGCACTGTTTTCATTTAAAATTGATCTACATCTGAAAGAAAGGGTAACAAGAGAGTAACACAACTGAAACATTGATTTTTCTTTTGCCTGAAAAAAACCTTGAAGGCTGACCTAAAAAAAGTTTATCTGCGGTTGCGTTTTGTTGTACTTTTGCTGTGTGAAAATTAAAATGGAAAGCAGATATTCTGTTTTATTTTTCCTTCATTCAGTTTTGGTCTCCATCTTCCCTCCAACCTCCTCCCGCCAATCCAATTGGGCTAACACATTTCTTTGACCAGCTCTAGACTTGAATGAAAGAGTAAGTAATTTTTACTCATCACCATTGTGCTTTCAGTGAATCCTTAGCAAATGCTCAGTCTCTGATAATCTGTTTTCTGGCTGCAAAAGGCCTGACCAAAGACTCGCTCTGCAGCAGAGCCGCAATCTGCAGCTGGAAGAGGAAAGCAGTGGTCTGCACCTGGTACGGTCCTAGCGAGTTACAAGCAGCCTATAGATAGAGTTTTAAATAGTTATAAATAGTATTAAAAGCCTATTTATTTTCAATGGCTAGTAAGACTGTTCCCATTATGGGGAACATTGTAAAAGGCAGGTAGTGTATATTCCAGGGAAAATTACCTGTGTTTGCCATATGAAGTCTCAGACGCAATGCTGACCTTTTCATCATGTTACAAAGCAAGGCTTACCTCATCAGCTAAGGATGACACATGAACATATCTCCATTTTATTTCTATCTGCATTCCCTTAGGTGGAGCTTTCAGCTGGCTGTAGCTTTAGCGACCCATCCAGAGAGTTCAGTTCACACTGTTCCTGGTGGAAATTTATTTTCTTGTTGTCATGGATTGGGTTATTATACTAGCATCTACTGTTTGAACAGCTATTGTTAATCACATGAAAGCGAAGCATAGCTGAGATTACATTTGAGTAGTTACAATAATGAGACTACTGTAATCCTTAAAGTCGTATCCAGAAACACTGTGTTCCTACCTGTTCTGTCGGGTCAAAGAAACCAGCCCGTGTGAAGGAGAGAGTGAGGGGTGTCTATCTGAGGGAGAGAAAGATCTTTAGAACTGTAAATTCCAGAAATATTCGTATCTGTTTGGCTTATTTCATCAGCATAACTGTGTTGTGTTGTGAAATGGACCACAAGCATCTCGGCCGTAGGTGGTTAGAGGGTGCCTTGGGTGATTTCTGCTCTCATCTAAATACATGCCCTGCGGTCTGTAACTGCGGAGACGTCCTTTGCTTCACTGATTCACTCTGGTTTTCCATGAGCATCTATTTGATGACTTTTATTCTTCTTCCCTTCTAAAATACTATTCCTCTTCTGAGATGTCTCCTTTCACTCCTTAGTACTTATCACTTCAAACTGATGGTGTACAACTTTATTTTAGTCTGTGGTGACTTTGATGAGGAAAGTTTTTTGTCTGCATTGATGCAAGTCCGGTCTCGCAGAGAGCACGCACGCAGTTTGGACCTGGAGCCCTGCTCATGAAGGAGGAATGATATACTAAATGAGCATCACCAAGTGAATCGGTATGAATGTCTAGCACTTATTTAAGGCCTACGGAAGAAGAATTATTCCAGGTGATTCTCTTTAATACAACCTTGCTTTGGAGTCACTCATGCAGTTCAAGCAATTTGGAAAATATTACCTAGTTATGATGGTGCACAGCAGCTTCAATTTGCAGATGAAGTTCACTACTTCATTAACTATTCACTTTGCAATAAAGCTGTAAACAATGTGAATGTTAATATTTCTCTGTTGGCCTCACCTGAAAAAATCTAATCATCTGTTATGTGGCTCCTGAATCCCCCTAATTATTAAAAAAGGGGGTTGGAAAAC
Organism: Cariama cristata; assembly: GCF_000690535.1. NCBI lineage: Eukaryota > Metazoa > Chordata > Aves > Cariamiformes > Cariamidae > Cariama > Cariama cristata. The sequence continues at coordinate 6,253 of NW_009614547.1, read as the reverse complement.
TTCTCTCTTAGAGGTTGTTCCAAACTGCAGTAAATGCTTTTCTGTATTTGGCCAATCTGAATTTTGATTATTGTCCAGCTTATTCCCTTTGTACTGCCAGCACAGGCTTTTTGGCTTGTCAAGCATTTAATCTCTGTTTTGCTGATGCCAGAGTTCAGCTTATTTACCCTGTGTTTGCAATATTGTTTTCTTCAAAAGCTGCGGGTCACGGACTTGTCTGCAGATTCTCATAGGCACTTAAGGCCAATGCCTTCCTCTTTTTCGCCAGTATACTATTGGCATCTTTCTATTGCAAAGCACACATGTTCAGTGAAACAGTGGTATTAAACTTCTTTCTTAGTGGGCTACAAGGTTATTTAGTGCATTTGTATAAGGTGCCTGGCCAGCCAAGGTTAAGCTTGGCATCATACACTCTGAGGGCTGCCACTCAATTCAAGTGATTAATTAGCCAGAGGCATAAAGATCTGTCAAAGCATCCTTTGGGGATCCTACGTAGCCTTTAGGTAGACTGGTAACTTATTTGATGTTATTTACATAGTATGGGTGTTCTAGTAGCTGAGAGAGCCCAGAGGTACAAACAAGGCAAGAACTGCAGGGAAGGAAGAGCATTGTCTTTCACCAACGATTACAGTTAAAATGACAAATCCCCTTTCAAATACAGGACCAAGGTTTCTACATTCAGCAGTGTGTACAGAGAGGGGTTCGTTCCAGTTGCATAGGTGACCAATTTATTCTGCATAAATGTGCAGTGTGAGGAGAAGAAAAGCCTTCGTGCCCCAGAGTTGCCAGTGAGCCTCTCTGAAGCCTGTCTTTAAACCTTTCGCCTCTGAAGAAATCAATGTCTTTCATATTTCCAATGCTCAATCTCACCTCCTTATCCAAATCTTCTGATAACTTTGTCAAAAAGGGTTAAAGGCAACTTTAAATTTTAAATAACTCTTTGTCTCTGTGCTTTCAGAAATCTTTCTTTTCTTTCCTGGTCACCACTGAACCAACTGGCCTGACCTAAAAATCTCAGATAAAGGTTGCTGTCTTTACAGATGTATTGTATTTAGCCTAATTTTATCTTATTTATGCTAGAGGGTTATGATTGAGAGAGCAATTTGCAAAGAGAGGTTCTGCATCTCTTTTCTGTGGTGCATGCCACCTCTGTGGGCGTGCAGGTAAATCGGCTCAGCACCCACCCGGAGACTTCTTCATCAAGGTATTTAAATATCTACTTGAATAACGTTAAAGTCACTGGGCGTGCTTTAAAGGCTGCTTGACGAGAGGGAGGATGAGCCCCTTTTGGCCTGAGGAGCACAGAAAAAAAAACCCAAACATTTTGGTGAGACCACAGGTGACAAAGCAGAGGGTACCCGTGGGATGAAATCACTGCCTGTGAATAACCGCAGCTCTCGGGGCAGCAGGTCAGCGCTCCACAACCCACGAAGGACACCCCAACTCCACAACCCCCCCACGCAACCCCCCTGGGGACACCCTTCCTGCCCCGGGAGGTGAGGGATGGGAGACCAGCCGTGCCTGCACCTACCCACCTTCCCTTTTCCTCCTCCTTTATGCATGTCCAGCTGTTTCACAGCTGTAAAGCACCAGGCTGACCCCTGAGTCCTGGTCAGCACAGCAGTGGTGTAAATCTCTAGCAAATATGGGTCTGCTCGCTAGCAGCTCCCTAACTCCAGCCCTTAGTAAAGCTCTGAGTAGAAAACGTAGGCAGAAGGTAGGAGCCCAGCACAGGAGAAACACCCTCTCCTGCCAACACAAGGGTGCCAGTGCTAATTAGGAGGGCTGCTCCCCGGTTGTCTGTATTTGCTGCGGCGGGGCTGGGGGCCAGGGGACCCCTGGGTGAGCCATCCCCCTGTCCCTGAGCCTTCGTACCTCAGCTTCTGCACCAAGCAGCCTGTTCCTCATCACCATTACCTATTTGCCTCAGAGAGATTGGACTTAGGAGAAATCTACCCCAGATACTTATTTTTTTAGAGTTTATTAAAGCATTGGGTTGTCTATGTTTAAGGCACCTTTTAGAAAGCTGATTATGCATGCAGTCCTGTGCCACTGCAAACTGATGTCCCTGCGTGATGAAGTAAGAAAATAAACATTGTGCCTTGTAAAACATAAAACAATATTAAAATAAAATAAAGCATATAAAGCATAAATAATAAATGTAATGCTGTGCCAGTTGCATTTTTTGCTTTCCAGTTTATGAAAATCTGCTCCATGCATCTGCCTGAATCTCCCTACTGCTGCTTTTGTTAACAGTCGTCTTATGTAAAATGATGGCAGGAGTCCTGCTCCAGCACATCAGTTTTACCAGCTGACTTGCTTCGTCTGCAGCTAGGGTAAAATCTTTAAAGAAATGATTACTGCTAGTTTTGTGATGGTCATTTTGTTGCAGGCAGGAAGTTTTTGTTAAAGTCCAGGTAAAGCCCATTTTCCTCAGAGCTTTGCCTCCAAGTAGATTTTTGTTTGGTGTTTAGGCCGACATTTCAGAGAGAAAAAGGGTTTGCCTTTTTCATCTTTGATGTTTTGCCAGGGTTAGGCCATCTTATACCAGCAGGGAATGAACATTTCTCCCCAGGCACCCAATACTGTATTTTAAAGAGTTCAGGCTGCTGCAGGGTTCAGTCATTCAGTGGTGAAGTGGTTTGGCCTTCTAGGTCTTGCTGCTCTTTTAAATAAAATGAACCCGAGAGTGGAAGCTGGTTATTTCTTCCTGTGACCACTGTGTACTCCTCCTCTTTCACAGTCCGTTGCAAAACAAGGTAAATTTGGTGGTTCATGCACAGTCTCCCTGGAGACGCAGAACTGGGGTGCAGGGTTTTAAATGATTCCCAAAGCAGAATCTTCCCTGCTTGCTCTATAAGCACTTTACACAAATCTTTTAAAAGCATTAGAAAGAAAATAGTGAATCTAGAGCTTCATTCTGCTGTCACTGATGTGAATCAGGACATGCACTGAAAAAATCCACGTAATCCAACGTGAGGTCAGAATTTGCTCGTGAATAACTGTCAGGTTGCACTGTGAGAAAGTGAATTGTCCAGACTGGGATGCTCACTCATGAATGCATTTGGTCATCTGCGTGATATAGTAATCACTCTGCACAATGGGATTATAAACCATGTTTATAAATAGGGTCTGTTTGCTTGCGTGATTTTGAGTCACTGGTTTGATACTCAAGCCCTACGCTGAGGCATTCACAGATAGGGGTGCATGTTAGTCGCAACTCATTAAGCTGCAATCTTTATTATCAGATGCTGCCTCCGCTTAAATTGCAGGAGGGTATGTGATGTATTTTTCTTCCATTTCTTAGTCCATCTGGCTTTTTGTACCCATTCAGAAGTGACCAAACAGAAAAGCTACAACAGGAGGCCAATACACTTACACAAAGTCTCAATAAATTCTACCAACCTCACTCTCCAGATTGTAAAGCAGAGATGCCTTCAGCAAGGCTTAGGTGAGCTCTTCATTACTTAACGTTACTGGCATGCTATGAAACTCTCCAAGCCAAGTGGGATATTCAGAAAGGGACCTTCTGGAGTAGACCCAAGACTCGTATTTGGGAGTTTCCCACCTGAGCCTGCTAAGTTTGTGACACGTATCTCACTTGCAAGCCAAGTTTTTTATTCTGTAAAGAGAATGACACAGAAGCACGCAAAGAACAATAAAAAAATGCCAAAAATCTGCTGCACATCATGTTTTTAGGGACCTTTGAAAATTATGTTTCAAAGCCTACTTGCACTATTTTATATCCCTAGGGCTGGGTCACTGTCAGGAAAAAAAAAAAGAGCTTTTGTAAGTTCTTTGCTGAAAAGAAAGATACTCCAAACTGTGACATCTTGGATTTATGGCATGAAGGACAGCGGGAAGAGATCTGCAAGCCTGACAAAAGCCTTCACATAGGTCGTGATTTTCAGTCATGTGAAGCTAAAAGCAGGGCTGGAGATGCTGCCTGTTTGGCCAGCAAAAGAGGGATGATATGTGCGTCTCAGAGATTTCCACCCAGTTCTGTGGATGTCCTGCCCACAGCACCCACTCAGCCTCATGCCACTCAGCCTGCCCGCTGCACCCATGAAGATGGAGGAGGCTGAAGAGTTGGGACAAGAATCCCTGTTGGATGGGAACTGCTGTCAGCACCCATGGCAGGACCTTGAACCAGGAGAGGAGTACATCAGGTAAGAAGGAGCAGCACAAAGAGGAAGAAAACCCATCTGGTCTTCTTAGAAAAGCTGATAAAAGAAAATCAAATGCTAGGAGCAGAAATGCACAATTGAAACAGATGGTCCTGGCAGCCCAGAGTTCAGGCAAGCATGTGGTGGCAGGCAAGCCTCGAACCACATCATCTCACACAACAGTTTCTCTTCATTATTATTGTTTTTTACTGCATTAATTGACAAAATGTCTTATGCTCATGAATAAACCACTTAAACTGATGGGAAGAGCCTCGTTCTGTGCATCAAAGAATTAATGAATGGAGTCTCTGTTACCCATTTCACAGCAGCACTGGCACCCAAGTCTGGACTCCTGAGATCAAGTGCTGAGGCAGATTTTCTGTAGCGCTCTGCAGTACAACTCTGAGTTGGCCTAAAACCACCTACTAAAGAGACTTCTGCCCTGCAGCGCTTCAGAAAAAAGACTGCTTACATAGTGGAAACCTGACTCAATCCATCTCGCGATTTTGATGACTGTCCTCAGCCAAATATGACATCAGGGGAAGGTCCAAAATGTTAGCATAGGTTATCAGGTCCCCTTCTGTTTTCTCCTCTGGCAGTAATGTTCAGCCTATTTATGAAAAGAAATATCTGTCATCTTGCAATTTAGAAACTGACTTTGAATCTCAGTTTTCCTCTCCCGCATGAAAATTTGAATTCGTCTTGGAAACTGGTTCAACGACATAGTTCAGCTGTCACTGACAACTTCTGAAGGACATTGTGAGGCTTGACAAAAACAGCATAAAGAGGATTAAATCAGCCTTGGAAGTATAAATGTCTGTAACGTAATGACCTTAATGTTGGAAATAAATGTGTGTGTGCATGTATAAACATATGTAATATTTATAAATACTTAATAAACATATACAGTAGAGACTGATTTTCAGGGCAATATTACACATGTAGACACTATCCCTTCACATAGAAGTTTTGCTGATTCCTTCCTCAGGAAAGGCTTCTAAAATTTCCTCTCAGACATGAGATTTGAATTTTTATTGCGTATAAAATGATAAATTAAAATTGACATTTCTGTGCCACCTGCAGTGCAAGGATTGCTGTCAGGGACTGTTAACCAATTTAATGCCATAGAGAGTTAGCCACAAGAATGAAAAATGTGAAGCTTTATATCATGGAATTCAATGCTGCTTTTGGAGGAGAGGGTAATGTTGTTACTCGGCCCAGTGAGTCTTTTGAATGCCCTCCTGGAGGGAAAAAAGAAAACCCATTTTTTCTTTAGCTGCTGATCGATTTATTTGTTTTCTCTTGTTAAAAAAAGTCTTTGTAGGAATTTTTGAGTTTTCCACGTCTTTTCCAGTTTGGGACACTGTCAAATGCCCAGGGAAGTCTCTTCCTCTGCTGTGGTGGTGCGTGGTGGAGCCCCTCTTGCTCTGGCAACAGAGAAGGACTTGAAAAGCGGTGTCCGTGGTTTTGGGTGGGTGCTATTAGTGCCATCACTGCTCCTCCCGTGTGAGGAGCACCTCCGAGCACTACTCCTCTGGGGCTTGGTGACAATCACCTTCCCTGTCATTACACAGACCTATACAAGAATCTTCACTTTGATTTGACCACTTGGTGGGTAAGGCATTGGCTGGATGGTCGCACTCAAAGAGTTGCGGTCAACAGCTCGATGTCCAAGTGGAGACTGCTGACAAGTGGCATTCCTCAGGGGTTGGGAATAGGATCGGCACTGTTTAACGTCTTTGTTGGCGACCCTGACAGTGGGACGGAGGGCACCCTCAGCAAGTTTGTCTACGACACCAAGCTACGTGGTGTGGTTGACACGCTAGAGGCAAGGGATGCCATCCAGAGGGACCTGGACAGGCTGGAGAGGTGGGCCAGTGCAAACGCCATGATGTTCAACAAGGCCAAGTGCAAGGTCCTGCACCTGGGTTGAGGTAATCTCAAGCACAAATACAGGCTGGGCGGAGAATGGATGGAGACCAGCCCTGAGGAGAAGGACTTGGGGATGCTAGTTGACGAGAAGCTCACCATGACCCGGCAATGTGCGCTGGCAGCTTGGAAAACCAACCGTACCCTGGGCTGCATCC
>NW_009614546.1:28479-32200 GCF_000690535.1 Cariama cristata | reverse complement strand
AGTTCGGGTCAGCTGTCCTGGTTATGCTCTCTCCCAGCCTCTCGTGCTCCTCCACGTTGGCAGAGCATGGGAAACTGAAAAATCCTTAACTTAGGATAAGCACTACTTAGCAACAACTGAAACATCAGTGTGTTATCAACATTATTCTCACATTAAATCCAAAACACAGCACTGTACCAGCTACTAAGCAGAAAGTTAACTCTGTTGAAGCCGAAACCAGGATAGCCTTGTTTAAAAATAGTTGGAAGCAAAATATACATGTGATGGAGCTTTGTATCTGTGATGATTTCAGGTGTGTAATACTTAAACTCTCAGTGCTATTTTGGTGCAATTTTTAGCTTGGTTCAGACTGCTCTGTGTTAAGGGAAGGATGCATCAGTAAAGTATTATTCCTCAGTGCTGTAAGAGGGCAGCACTTTATGATAAAGTGCAGAAGCCCAGAGTGAAAACTCTCGTGCCTTGGCTTTCCATATGGCCTCAGGTGAATATATGAATCTGTCAGTGTTCCAGAGTGGAAAGCGTCCAAGAAGCACATTTAAATAAAATTAAAAAAGGAAAGAAAGTTAATTATTTAAAGATCAGAAAAGTATGTTACAAATATGCTGCATAAAGCACCATGACCTATCACAGCATTACCTTAGTAGGTCACAGTTAGAGGAGACCTTGACTCCTTGCTTAAATATACTTCAGGTACAACATCTTTTAACGTGCACTGGTGTGTGAAATGCAAGATTGAATTTCAAAGAACTTCACAGTGATAATAGGACTTAGCTTCTCAAAAAGGCATGTTAACATTTGCAAAGTACTTCAATAAATAAATAAGAGTAAATTTTTAGGTATCAAATTATATTTAATTTCCATGTTAACTGGAAGTGTAGGTCTTGGTACTTCCAAATGCTTGAGGTTTTATAATTTTTTTTTTTGAGATTTCATCTTGGGAATTGATAAATGTTGATATTATAATAATAAACTTTTTTTTCGTTAGCATGTTTGGTAGGGCTGGGAATAGGACAAAAGTTTTTGTGATTCCCAGTTGATCACTTACATAACTGGTTTACTGAGAAGTTTCTTCTGTATTGCATACATTGAGAGTGATTTTGATTGTGAGGGAGCTCTGGTGATCATCAAGGACAACCCCTGCTCAAAGCAGGGGTTGCTGCAGAAGTTAACCAGGTCGCTCATGGCCTCATCCTGTCCAGTTCTGAAAATTTTCCAGGTTGGAGGTCCCACAGCTTTGCTAGGCAACCTCTGCCTGTGCTTTGCTGCTCTACTTGTGAGTGTTTGTCAGCTGGATTTTTCCATCTTGCAGCTTGTGCTTACCATCTGTTGCCTTTTCACTGTGTACCCAGATCCTGTCTTATTTGTAACCTCCCTTTCGATACTGGAAGACTGAAATCAGATTCCCCATTAACCTCACTTCTCAGAGTAACCTATCCCAGCTCCCTCAGCCATTCCTTGTACTGCGTATGCTCCAGTTCCCTCGCCATCTTAGTGACCCTCTACCAGATCTGCTCCAGGTTGCTGAGCTCTCCTATGAAGCGACACAAAATTATTTTATCCCATTGGTAGAAGTGAAGATGATCTGTTCTCTGGGCATCCCTCTCCGCTGCTCTCCCCACATAAAATAGACTGTGCTTGGGTGAATGGTTTAGAATAGTTACCTTATTTATTTGAATATAAGAATAAGTGTGAAAATCCCTGAATGCCAAAATCATTAACAGGGGAAATTCAGTTCTTTAAAAATTACTTAAGACACACAAGTAACTTCACTACCTCTGGAAAAAGATAACATTGGTTTTATTTGCACTGAACCTCTCAGGATAAGAACAGAGGGGATGCCAGCATTAACTTTTTGTCCTCACTTTTGTTATGCAGTATGAATTCTTGATAGGTTTTGATTTAGTTGCTGGTACATTATTTATGACATCTCTTGGCTGCAGCTGCTGTAATCCACGAACCAAAGCCAAGCCTATTGTTTCTAGTCATAGAACTGTAGTTTGTTGTAGAGCAACTCCCAGGTAATTGGGCAGGATGTGCTGTAATTGGTTGTAACATGGGCTCTTCTAAATAAAGCATTAATCAGACTGAATGACAGATTAAAGGTGGTTTTTTTTTTTCTTTTGAAAAGTTGTCTACCACAGGTAAACATTATTGTGGCCACAAACGGTAGTAAGATTAATTTTACCAGGAAAGGAAGGAGAATTATGTGCTGCTTTTTTTTTTTTTTTTTTTTTTTTTTTTCTTAATGATCCTTCACTTAGGGGAGAGTTCTTTTTAAGTGAGAATATTGAAATGTGCAAAGCAGAGTTTTTGAGGGCAAGAGTTCAAGGACTAATCCTGGGATGTGGGTAAAGCTAAAGTCTTATTTGGGGAGCCAACTTCATACAGCAGTTTTTACCGCTATTGGATTTACAAAGTTTTGGTCAATTTTAAGTCATCTTTAGCTTGACCTATACTTTTGTACACCTGTATTCTTGATTGGCAGGGTTTCAAGGGTCAAACGTAGACATCTGAAATCACTGTGGTAAAAACTGGTGATTGCTTTAAAAAGTGATTATGAACTGCGAAGAAATTGTAAGAGGTGCAGTTTGGTGGATTTCTTGTCTCTTGACATCTTCCTATTAAAGCTGGATTGTTTTGTGGAGTATGTGATGGACAGAGGTTAACTGGAAACAACGCAAAGGGAATGGGATGAAGTTCAGCATTAGCTCTGAAAATCAAAATACACAGTAGCCACCCCAAAATCTGTGAGAAGCTAATGGATTTGCCTCAATTCATGCAGCAAGTTTATGAAACAGTCTTTGCCACGAGAACATTCAGGACTGGGGATGGGAAACAAAAGGGAGTCAAATTGCAGTTGTTCCATTGAAGGTTGTTCCCTTGAACATATTATTTTGCCATAGTGTTTTATTAGGAGAGAAATTAAAGAAGGAAGCGTCAAAGCTTTTCTCTTTTATGATTCTGTCCTGTTTTGAATCTGTATGTTCAGTTTGACTGGCTAATGGGGAATGGTGTTTATGAAGAGGCTCTAGTCTGCTGTCTTGCAGATGGCAAAGCAAAGTTCATTACTGTGTTACACATTACAAAGCAAGTGTTGGGATGACACGGAGGCAAAAATTTCCATTTTGCTCCACAGTGCTGCATATTCAGTATTTAATTTTCCTTTGCACCCTGTCTGTAAAATTCCCATGAGAAGTAGCAGCTGTTGTTGCTGCTGTGCCCAGAGTGAGCTGGATTTCTCCCTCAGCAAGTCACAGAGTGATTTCTCTACCAGAAAACAGTCACTCCAGAAGAAGTGAACTGTGTGGTGTCACCCTTAGGGACAAGCTAACCTGCATGGCCCTCCACTTTCTCTCCTTGAAAACAAACCATATTTTAGAGCACAAATGCATGTTGCCCTACTGGGGGACAGGCAATAAATTGGCTTAATTATGTGAAGAGTGCTAGTGCTTTTGGAAGCAGTGGGGCTGTAATGATTTGCACAGGTTACAAGTCAGGTCCTGAAACTAACAACAGACTTCAATTGCAGTTTGTACCAATTGTGGATTTTTTAGAGCAAACATTTGTGGAGTGCCATGTTATTTATAATGAAAGTAGTAATCATCTGTTCCCATATTTTTTTCCCTCTGCTTGGTAACCTCTGGAGAGACATTCATTTGATCACTGGAGTATCTATTCCACAGATGAAACCCTTCAGCAGAAAAGGGGTTAAACTCGAGCT
>NW_009614546.1:19823-28448 GCF_000690535.1 Cariama cristata | reverse complement strand
GCAGGAATTTTCTCATCTTGAGAGTTTGCACAGCAATTTTTTTTTCATCACAAAGCATTTTCATCTAGGCAGAAATTGAGTGATCTCACTTGGGGTGGGAGAGTGGGAGGAAGGCAATGTTCATTGCGTAGAGGTTATATTATTATGAGTAAAAACTGTAGGGCTGAAAAAACCTTAGGCTCCCCCCATGCATCTGATGATGATTGTGTTGGTTTGGACATTAAAGCAGAGAGAATTGGCATGTTAGAATGGAGTCTCCTCATCCATTTGTTCTCAACTCCCTGACTTATTCTTTGCTCTGTCACAAGCAAGGATCTTTGTTGAGCCTCATCCCTCATTTTGTCACTTAGTGTAATGGGCAGAAGATTTTGAGGAGGCACACTGGAAGCAAAGTGGCTCCGGACTAGATTGTTGGCTCATGGTTTCCTTCTGTGTTTGACAGCAAATGGCAAGAGTCCCAGTGTTGAGCCCAGTCCTTCTCCCCCAACCAGGCTTAACTCAGTCATGCCTAGACAGCTGAATGGCAGTGAGACAGCCGATTGCAGAAAGGCAGTATTTGCTGTCACAGTTTGCTCACATCACCTGGCTTAGCTCTCTATTGAAAACAAGGAAATGGATCAGTCCCACCTCTGTTTAAAGATATGAATATCAAAATGTAAGCATAAGAGATCTGGTTGCCTCCAGCTCTCTCGGGCCACTTCTTGGAATTTGGTCAGTGGTAGGGTGCACGCTTGGTGTGACATCTGGTGCTCTCATTTTATTTTGAAATCAGCACATGACTCACCAAAGCTGTTATCATGTGTCTTAAGTTGGTCACTGTATTTGTTCATCTGATGAACAATTGATGCAGTATTTTCATAAATGATAAATACTTACTGACAACCCGCCAGATTTTCAGAGAGTGGGTGTTCAATACTTTCTAGTTACCAAGTTCTTCCGTCTGAGTACTCAGAATGGGAGTTACCCCAAATTTTGATCATCTTTGAAATTAAGTGGTGAGATATCCATGAAAAAAAAAAATTGATAAACAAAATGTACTATTGATTAAGTTTTGTGTTTTCATTACTGAGCACCCAGAACTCTCAGGATCTGGTAAGGATGGCAACTGTTTTGTTTACTCAATAGAACAGGAGGTATCACCAAAAAGAGATTTAGGAGTTGAACTGGTTTTGTTGATTTCCACTTTATTTTTCCACATCTTTACCAAAATTCTGCTTAAGCTTTTTTCTTTAGAAATTAGTGTAGGAGTTTTTGAACTGTTATATTCTGCTGCACTGATTCTTTTCTGTATCATATTCTGGGAGTTTCCTATCTTTTTAAATTGAAATTTCTTGATAGTCATTCTCTATTTGAGGGGGTGGGGGGAAAGCACTATGCAGTATCAATAAGGCACAGGTTAAGTATATTAAAAAGTGGTTAGTTCACAGATCTTTTAAATTTAATTAACATTGAGTAATTGTAACTGCCTGGAGTTTAGCAGTGATCAGTATCAACCTTGCCTTCTAGTCAACGTTTTAATCACTTATTTGGCAGTAAATACAAATTATTGCTGATTACAGTTATGAGTGGCAAAAAAGAATTGACAGAGTTATGAGGGCTGGACTGACAGAAGACCTTTAAGTTGACCCATTAAAACCAAGTTCAGCTTAATGGAATGCTATTTATCTGGGAACAAAAAATGTGGGATATGATGTACAAAATATGTTGGCATATGTTGGAAAATCATGATGGTAAAAAGGCTGAGGGGATCAGAGAAGTGACCTCCATGGTTGTGTCTTGGGTAATTATGAACTTCACGTAAACTGCAGTCATGAGTAGGGAGAGCAGGATCCTGCTTTCTGTGCACGCTACTGCAAGGGTGATGCTGAAATACATCAGGGCCTCTTGTCTGTGCATTCAGATGCATGTAGGAAAGTGGGAGAGAGTCATGGGAGCATTTGAAAGCTGGAGAACATGGCCTGCTGTGAGAGATGCAAGAGTTCAGTCTTTCAGCTTATCAAAGGGAAGTAAAGGGCTGTTTAATCTGACGGTTAAGTTTACAAGAGGGTTTGATGCTTGCTCTGCTCAACCTGAGGCAACCCTGGCTGTAGCCATTAGGCTGCAGGGAAATGGCAGCCATGTCTATTCATTTGTTTTCTCTTTCTGATATCCCCCATCTTAATCTGTTTTGACCCAAAATACCTTTCTGAGTCCTTACTCCTTAGCCAGACAGATTTCTTAAGGGAGGCAGTAACTGCTCTGTTGGATAGGCATATTTGTTCTCTGATTGTGTTTGCAGGGGTGGGGTAGGGGGAGGGAAGACCAAAGCGTATTAAGAGGCAAGTAAGAAAATAACTACGTGGAAGAAATCATCACTATCCTTTACAAAGAACTTTCTAACATTTTGACATGCTAAAAATTCTTTTTAAATGACATTAACTTAGTTTATAAATTTCATCCCACTTAAAAATTAACAGTACATGGCATCAATTGTGCATAGGAAGAGTTGGTGATCTTGGTCTGATTGCTCACAGCAAAGTTGTTCAAATGATCAGAAGCCCCACCAGAGTCGATGCTGATTTATGTTCCTGTAGGCAGCTGTAGCAGAGGGACCAGGGAACTGATACAACTGTAGCTGTGAAATATGCTCTTCTTGGATGTGGACAATTCAGATCAGAGCTTCAGCCATTAGCATGATGACCGATTTAATTTTCTTATCTGTTTAGTTTCATCAATAATTAGGTTTTGAAACTCTGAAACCTCATTAGCCAGTCCTTTTAAAGACCATGTGAAGTAAGAAGGTATCATCACCTCTGTGCAATAGAGAGACAGGAAGGAATCCAGACTCAAGCGTGGGTGATGTTCAGTGAGAGCCTGCGTAACTCAGGTGTCTTAGCAAAGTGCAAGGTGTACACATCATTTCTGTGTACCTTCAGCTGCCTATGCACTCTCAGGCTTTGGGATTTCCTTCTGAGAGCAGAGGTGAGGATATTATTCCTGTTTTGTTTGCTTCTAATCCACGTATTCTGACACATCGAATAGGAATGTTTTCCCAAGAGAGTGTTAATTAGAAGGAAACAAGATATTTCAAATTGAAAGATTATCAGCAAATGCTGCATGAATGAAAATGTTAAATGGGTGAATCTCCTGCATGTCTTCTGTGTCACTGCTGCTTATAGAAACAATCCCAAGAAAGAGGTGAAACGCCTGATGTCTTAGATTGGTAGCATTTAACAATTTGAAAAACTCCAGTTACCCACATGTTAGGAGAAGGGATTGGTACTTGGAGGGAAAACAGATGACCTACATGATTCAGAAACACTATAAATCAGTAAATGCAGGTTTTGTTTAGGTTTAAATAGAGATGTTAAGAAATTATGTTAGACAGCTTGGTTGTGAGGCATTTCTCTGAGCAGAAATTGTATGTTTTTAGTAGACTTTAATGGCCAATTTGACTAACATCGTGCTGGGTAAGCAATCTCCTCTAATTTGAAAGATTATTCAAGTTTTGTTCTGAATTGCACTGTTACATTTAGATGGATTGAATATTATCATAATTTAAAATAAATGGTCAGGAAGGGGAAAAATAAATCAAGATGAATTCTTTATTGGAGGATATGGTTTTGAAAACCCCTACCATAAATACTCTCCAAAACACCTTGTACGTGCAGAGAAAGCTTTTTAGGGCATTATTGTTTTAGGAAAATCTTATTTTGCATTTTTCCCTTTCTTGCCATTCATTTTTTTTTTTTCCATCAGATGAGGAGTGGGGGAAGGTGAGAATAAACTCATTGACTATGGTGAGAGTCAGAGCGATGTAGTCCAAAGCAATATGAAAGTCCTTTTTGGCTACACATTCATGGTTTTCAGCCCTGTATTCTCTGAAATGGCGTAAGGAGCCATTAAGTCCTTATGAGTCAGCTCTGAGCACCTTCTCCTTTAGGAAGACGATAGGGAGGAAAAATAGATACTTCAAATAATGTAACCTCCATTTAAATCATGTGGAAGTTAAGTTAAAAGGAGAATTACTCCCTGGAAAGCTTTTGCAATGTGAGAATTGAATTTAACAGGCTAAGCTTTCGATGATAATAATTGCACAGCTAAGGATGATGCAAATTTAATGGCTCTAATCAGATGAGGTGAAAGAAAGCAAACATTAGGTTTATGCTTTAATTTGTGATTTGCTCTACTGTTGATTCTTCTGTGCAAGAAGAAGGGTGTGTTGTGTGTCTTGTTCTTTTTTTTTTTTAACCCAGAAAGCTTTGAAAAATATTGATCAAATTGAGTGCTCTTCATCAACATTAACTGACTCCAGCTTAAAAGGATACAACATTTAAGTTAAAATAGTTTACTGAAAATTGTCGTCTAGAAAATGAGAATGACCATAGTAGGTCACAACAGAATACTTAGCTGGGCAGTCCTTCATCTCTGCCAGCAGCTCATACCAAATACTTATGAACTGTAAGAAAAGGACACAAGTCTGTAGTGGAATTTCACAGAATCACATGATTGGGAGCGGAAGGAACCTCTCAAGATTGTCTAGTCCAAGCCCCCTGCTCAAAGCGCGGTCAACTATAGCAGGTTGCCCAGGACCATGGTCAGCTGGGTTTTGAGTATCTCCAAGGATGGAGACTCCAAAACCTCTCTGGGCAACTTGTGCCAGTGTTTGACCCTCTTCACATTAAAAGGTCTTTTTCTGGTTTTTAAATGGAATTTCCTGGTTTCAGTGTGTACTTATTGCCTCTTGTCCTGTCACTGGGCATCACAGAGAGGAGTTTGGCTCAGTTTTCTTTACAACTTCCCCATCAGGTATTTGTACACATTAATAAGGTTCCCCCTGGGTTTTTTCTTCACCGGGAGTAAACACTCCAGGCTTTCTCAGTCTGTCTTCATGTGTTGGATGTTCCAATCCCTTAACCAACCTCGAGGTCTTAGCAGACTTGCTTCAGTGTGTCTATGTCTCTCTTGTACTGGGGAGACCAGACCTTGACCTAGCTCTCCAGACTGACTCACCAGTGCTGAGTGGGAAAGATCACCTCCCTCGATCTGCTGGCCGTGCTCTTCCTAATGCAGCCCAGGAGGCTGTTGCCCTTCTTTGCTGCAAGTGCACATTGCCAGCTCATGTGCAACATCTTGTTCAACTTGTTGAGTTTCATGAGATTCCTGTCAGCCTGTTTCTCCAGCCTGTGGAGGTCCCTCTGAATAGCAGCACGGCCATCTGATGTATCAGTCACTCCTCCGAGTTTTGCATCATCTGCAGACTTGCTGGGGTTACAGTTTGTGCCCTCATTTAGCTCATTAATGAATATGTTAAACAGTACTGGCTCCAGTGTCAACCCATGGGGTACATTACTAATACCTCAGCTCCAGCTGGACTTCTTGCTGCTGATCACAACCCACTGAGCTCAGGATTTCAGCCTACCTCACTATCCACTTACCTATACTTCATCAGTTTGTCAATTAGGATGTCATGGGAGATGGTGTCAAAAGCCTTGCTAAAATAAACGATGTCTACTGCTGTCCTCTCATCCTGTGAGCTACCTAGAAGGTTATCAGTTTGGCTAAGCATGATTTTCCCCTCCATAAATCCATGCTGACTACTCCCAAACCTGCTTGTTCCTATATGTAGAAATGGGTTTCAGGATTATTTGCCTCATCCTTTCCAGGGATGAAGGTGAGGTAGATGTGCCTGTAGTTCCCCAAATCATCCTTCTTGAAGACAGGAGGGACATTCATTCTTCCATAAATACTTTCCCAGCCTCTAACAATTTCTGTGTCAGGCGGTTTCTGAGCTTGAGGTGCAGTCCCTTTGTTTAATATCCCTTCATATATTATCCCCACCCTACCCCCCTGCCTTTTTCTGGTGTACCTTTTTTTTTTTTAATTTGGGCAAATTTTTTACCACAACTATGGGTTATGATGAAACACCTCCTCTACTTTATCCTGTAAGCTTTTGATTTTATGGACACTACAATTTTTGGTCCTTGAAGAGAAAGCATTTTATTCTTTTGCTTGCCCTTGTCTGCCTTGTGTGTGTTTCTTCTGTTTCCCTTGTGTCCTGTTTGAAGTAAGTAGAGCAATAATGAACACAGTGTTGAAGGTAAGGGCACAATGAAGGGCCTAATACCGTGCTATACTGGTGGTTTGTTCCAAAAAAATTCTGAATTTATGTGGTTTTTTGAATTGCTGTTGGATGACAGATTGATGTTTTCATGGTACTCTCTACCATACCACTCAGTTACCTTTATGGCATGGTAGTAGTTTGTGCAAAAGCCTTCCTTTTGTATGTCATGCTAAAACCTCCCTTTAAATTTATCTACTATGAATTTCTTTTGCCATTTTAATGACCAGTCAGTCAGTGTCATGAGGTTCATCAAGAACTTTTCATAGTTACTATCTTACTTGATATTAGAGTCTTACTTGATAACAGAGTCTTCGTTTTACTCCCCTAAATGATGTAGTGTTCTCAGCAGACTTTTGTCACTGTCTGCCCTGGTTTCTATAATTCTGAATACTTTAAGTAGGACTGACCAAAGTACCTTGTGGGACTCCTTTGATGACTTTTCTCAATAGCAAAAATGAATCAAACCTTATGTTTCCTGTTTTTAGAATAATTATTCTACCAACTAAAGACGTGTCCTCTCATCCTCTTATCCTCTAGCAATATAATTTCTTGAGTGCATTCTGTGGAGGAAGTTTCTGAAAGATTTTTAGAGTAGGATATGTGGTTGAATTTTCCTTTTTATATATTCATTGATTCTGTGAAAAAATTAGGACATTAAGGAGTCATGCATTCCCTTTCCAAAGTCATGTGGACTCTCACTTGGTACCTCGACCTTTGAAAAATTGGAATCCATATTTGCAATGTCCGTTTCTCTAATACAAACATTATTTTAAATGAGAAGGCAGTCTGCAATTAATGGCTTAGTGATTTCATCCTTGAGTTCCTTTAGAACATTTGGATGAATACCATCTGATTTGGGCAGATCAGTAGTGTTGATTTGTGTAAAATGTCTTTCACTAACACTTTAATATGAGACATATCTTAGCACAACGACAGCAAAGAAGAGCTCTGACTTGGGAAACTTTCAAAGCAGCTCCAGGGTGAACAAAGATGCAAAACATTTAGTTTGCTTTTTCTGCTGTGGCCTCGTCTCTGGATGCTCTTTTCTCATCTTGCTGATGTGTTGGCTTCACAGATTGCTGTAGCAGGCTTCACATCTTTTGGTAGGTTGACAGAAGGTTTATTATTGCAGTATATACTTTTTCAAGTTATGTTTCAGAGTTTTTTATTTTGGCTTATTGCATTACAGTGTTACCCTTCTGAGGATTCCACCCACCCCCCCTCCCCCATTATCTTCAGCTGGACAAAAATCCAGCTTGTTAAAATTGTCGTTCTTCAAGTAACGTTTCTTTTTAATCATGCATTTTTTTTCTTTGGTCCACTTTAGATAGTATGCACTTGCACTGAAATTCAATCTCATGCCTTTAAAAAGACATTTTCAGTATTTTACCTATATCATTACTTCTTTTAGCTTTCTTTTTTTAACCAAACTTCCTCCTTTTTGTGCAAGAATCCTGTTGAATCCACAGTCCCATTGTGGATATTTTGGCTTCCTGCTTATGCACAGATGTTGAATCTATGTCCGTGCTGATCACAGTTGCAGAGTGACTCACCGACAGCCCGCTGAGACCCGGTGAAGAGTTGCTTCCCCTTGGAGTTTCCTGGCTAGCTACTCACGAAGCAGGGTCTGAAAATTTGCTCTTGGCATCGTGCGCTGATACGACACTTAAGCAATCTATGTGGGGTCATTGAAATCTCCCATTACTGCTGTGTTGCCTGATCTTGGAGTTGTCAAGTTCACAAAGCAAATCGGAGTCACTGCTCTCGTCCAGGCCAGCCTGGTGGTGTTATGCTAAACATATTGCACTGCCAGCCCTGTATGCGACTGAATTTCCAAGCCACAGGGACTGCATGTTACTTTGTACAGTTAATTTATTTATTTGATTTAGCTTTAAACTTTTCCTGATGGATAGTACCCTTGCTAGCTATTCTGTTTGTTCTGTATTCTTCCCCCCTCATATTTCAGGAATCTACAAATTTCTTAGGTATCTAACATTTATATAGAAGGACATTTACTTACTTTATCCTCTGATCTGATTTTCTGTTTTTTTGATGCTTGCTTTTTTTTTTTCTTATGCTTTCTTTTATCTGGCTGCTTTTAATCATCTGCTATTTCAGATTTGCCAACATCTCTCCTGTTCATTGCTTAAGAATACAGCATTTGAGTGTTTGACTCCCTTCTGAAAAAGACGCATTGTCCCAAACTGCATGTCCTTTGTGCCTTTCAGCATTCTTTTTCTGTATGTCTTTTCTTGATTTGCTTCCTCATCATGTGGCTATCAATGTTATTGACTTCAAATCTACTAGTAAGACGAAAGATGAGAGGAAGAAATCTGCATTATTTTTTCTGTTAAAAAAAAAAAAGGAAGTGATGCTAAACATCATCACATACGTTAAATTTTTTTACTATCAATATATTTTTTGGGGTTCTTCTGTTTTCTTTTTCTTATGACTGTGAGTTTACACATTGGAGATGTCAAAAATGAAGCAGCACTACATTTCTTTTTAGGGAAGAGGGTCCT
>NW_009614546.1:0-19792 GCF_000690535.1 Cariama cristata | reverse complement strand
TTACCTCAAAACCATTCCTGCCTTTCTCCCTCACTCCAGCGGCTTCCATGGGAAAATTCTCACTAAGAGCGTGGAAGCCTTTGTAAAATCCTTGGCCATGTGTTTTGTGTACATTTGTCATCTGGCCTTTTCCTTTTTTCTTTTTTTTTTCCCCTTTCTTTTTTTCTTTTAGTTATACATATTTGGTTGAAACCAAGTTGAAACTAACCAGAATTCAGAGGCTTTGACTTTTCTGGTGAAATAAAAACAAAGATAGTGCACATGAATAAAACAGACTTTGCGTGTCTGCAGCAGCTTCCCACACTCCTCCTATCTAGCAGCCAACACTTTTCGTTGGCTTTTCAATTAAAGCTCTATGCATAGGGATGGATTTGCATCGTTTAAAATAAAACTGCTGTTTAATGCCTCATAGACATTACCTCCAGAACATTATTATTCATTAATTTTTACAGCTAGAAACAGCTTAGTCATCTGGATAGTAGTTTATCTCACTACCACTTATGCCTGTATTAGATCCTGCCTGTCTGTGATTTCTTTCCTCGCTGTCTATGCCTCTTGCTTCTGCCTTCCTCTTTATAGGGAGATGTCTCTTATGTGCTTTCACCCAAGAAGATATCTCTCCCCATCTTCCCCCACCCATGTTTTCAGGGTATTTTAAAATATAAGCAGAAATGTTAGTAACAGGAGATCAGCATTTCTAAGAATAAATAATAAATAAACTTGATTGTTTCTAAGAGGGTAATCATGGATCAAATTTCCTAGAAATTTCTTAAGGTTTCCGTGCATTTTCAAACATGATTTCATATATTTTTAAGAAAAGGGCTTTTGTTAATTTTTGCAGTAAAACTCTGTCCGTGACCTTCCTGTACAGCGGAATGTCCCTTTCTTGATAAAGAGCCTGTTACAAGAGCAAGTCTTTGAATCAGACCTGTCGGGAAGAGAAAAGGAGGAAACCCTGTCCTCCCATCCCTGTGTATCTTTCATCAGGTGTATTCTGTGTCTGAGGAAGAGGAGAGGATAGTAGGAGGTGAAAACTTGGGGGGGGTGGGGGCGGCGAGAGAGGTGGGAGGAATTCCTAGGAGAGTATTTCATACTTTTTCTCTACAGAAAATACTAATATACAAAATATAAACAAATGCTACATGCTGGCTAAACCATGTATGAAGGCTTATATCATCATTAGATTGTCAGCTTGTGTATGTCAACTCGACTGTGTGTATTTAGGGGTATACGGTTGCAAGAGGCTACTTGGGAATGTGAAGTGCTTTGTAAGCAAGGAGTGATTGTCCTTCCTTTGGGATTTTGCACTGTTCCTCATCATCAGGACCAAACTCAGGTCTAAGCATCAAGGGGTGCTTTTTAATTCACTTTTACTGCCAGTGTCAGTGGTTTAGGATGGGACTTTATGATGTGCCAGGTATATACAGAAAATGAACTTGTCTGCCATGAGGTGGAAATCTGTTCTGTCATTCAGCAGTGGAGCCGTAATCACTTCAGGCTGTGATCTTGTTGGACCTCATCACCAAGCGAGCAAGCCTAGGCCAGGCTTCCCTACTGCTATATCAAACCTGGAGCTACGTGCTAAGTGTAGTAGGGAGAAGAGGTGGCCACCAAGTAACTGATGCTGCCCCTCTGAGCGATGACAATTGATTCCAGTGCTGTCTCTTTGATAAGGCACTAAATAAAATCATTATCTTCTGTTATTAGCAAGGCAGTCTTTATAAAAGCAGAGGACTTAACCTCGTTATCCTGGACACACTTCAACTGCTACATGCACGTTTTCCAGGCTTTGTAGAGATGCTGATCACAGGTAATGGTGATGTGGTACTTTGTGTGTTTTTACATGTGTGTTTCTGTGTTTGGACACATATACCATTTAGAAGAAGTTCATTGTACTCTCAAGCAGAGGAGACACCAAGTACTGGAGAGCTCTACACTCGTAACAAAAAAAAAAAAAAAAAAAAAAAGCATGAATAGGAGCAATGGCTGGGAATTGAAGCAAGACAAATTCAAATTAGAAATCAGGCACACATATTTAATTGGAAGCATAATTGTATGCTGAAACAAACCAACCAGAGTAAGTGATAGATTCCTCTAGTCAAGACTGGGTGACCTTTAGGAAGACATGTGTTAGTCAGACAAGAGTTACCATCCTCTTGTGTAACTGTGCTTGAGTGAAATGCTCTGGCCAGTTTTATGCAGCAGGTCAGGCTAGAGGCTCTAATGCTTCTTTCCAGATTAAAAATAAGTGAATCTGAATACTAACAGTATTGCTGTGAGACAGATGTATCTAAAAGTGGAAAACAGCAACCTTGTTAAATTGTAGAGGGGCAAGTGTTGAAGGAGGATCATATTAAATTCCTCGTTTGAATTCCTAATTTCTAGCTCTGTTTGTAGTATGATTTTTTTTTTCTTTCCTTCTTGTTGGCCTATTCTTTGCCTGTGTTGGCAGAGAATTTGAATGTAGAACAGTTTTGCAAGTTGAGATCTAACTGCATTTCTTAATGCCCTTTTGTCATTGGTTGGATTGGGCGATACTAAGATGCTTTCATTTTCCAATGAAGTAGAAGGAACAGCAATTTAAAACAGAATTTCTTTTCCTTCCTGTTTTTGGCACATTTGACCCTTTTCACATGTAGACATTGGAATATTTTTCTCAGTGCTTTTTCTATTGTGTTGTGGGGTCTGTACCCTTCTATTTGTCAGTAATTTGTGGCTTCTATATCATCCAGAAGCTTGGAGTAGAAAATTGGGCAATGTGCATGAGATTTCCAGTGGTCTTACACTAGAGGAGGCAGCTTATCCATTTCCTGCACTGGCTACTCCATCAGCCTTAATGTCAGAAGGGAGAAGCAGCAGCGTGCCAGCGAATTGGTGATGGGGAATGCTGGAAGAACTGAACTGTGCCAGCCTCTGAGAAAATTGTAATGATTGTCCTTGTATTCTAGCAAACTCTGACTCTGTTTGTGTGACTTGGGGGAATGAAGGGAAATAAGGTTTGAACAGGCATTTTTAACTGGTTTTTCTGTTCCTTCTTGTAACACTCACTGTTCTACCTGACAGTATATTGGCAGCCAGAGACTGCTCGCATCCCCTGGACGGGGAGGAGGAATCCTGCTTTGCGATTACATAGGCACGGTCAACTTTCAGCAGTTGCAGGATCTCAGCCGCTCAAAGCTGCTGTTGCCATCCATCTTCTTGATTTCAAAAATTTGCTTTTGAATGTATTTCCTTAAAGCTACAGGAAGACATCATATAGCTCTCTGTACAATAGTATGCAAGATTTCATGTATGTGGTACTCTGGGAGACTATGAAATCTATAGGATCTCTGGGGGAGGTGTCTGTTTCTGTCTCATTTTTCTTTTCTTCTTTTTTTCTGTGGCATACGGATTACAGATTTTAAGTAAAAATACCCTTCCAGCTGTTTTCCCAAATTTTAAATAGGTTTGGAAGCTTCCTATGAAGTCATCAGTCACCTAGTTACTACACATAAATGTGTTCCTAAATATAACAGGTTTCAGATTTCTGGCTGAATTCCTCTTTGCCTGTGTCAGAAAAGCCCCACAAACTACAGACAGCTGGAGCTAAACAGAAATAATCATTCTCTGGAAGTGCCTTTGCTGTGCATGGCAAAAGGACCCCGGTTACTTAACTGCTTTTTAGGTTTGTCTGTGTATTTTTGTGAAGACTGTACACAATATTAAAGAAGTTATAAATTTTAAATTGCCATTTTTGCTACTTTTCTTACAGTTAAAGAGTAATTTGGAGTTGGGGAACTTATTAGTAGGGGCTTGAATCCATTTGTTCTGCTCAGCATAAACTATCTAAAATATTTAACACTGCTACTAGAAACGAACAGGAAAGCAAGGAAAATACGGATACTTAAGCTTTAATGAGCAAAGTTGTAACTAACTCCATTTCCCTTTTCTCCTCTCCAGGTAGGTTTTATTTTTTAAAGGAAGAGCTTTCCTCTAAATGCACCAAGTGACTATCAGCCCCAGACATTCCTATTAACTGAAATGCCTAAATTAGGTAGGTAGTTGCCTGAGGTCATGTGTTTAGCTAAAGGAGATGAGTAGAGGCCTCCAGAGGATGATTGGGAAGATAGGAGTGATGACCTAACCATGGCAGTTGCGTTTCTCTGTCCACTGATTTCTGCAAGGTGAATGTTAAGTGGGATGGATGTGGACCATAAGAGTCCCCTTGGGAAAGAAGGAGTCAGTAGGTACCAGCTCTCCAATTCTCTTGTTTTGGAATCAGAGCAGATGGTCTAAGATACATTTAGGGGAAGTGAGGAAACAAAAATGCAACATGATCAATTCTGGGGAAGTGGGACTGGTGAAGTTCACCTTGGTGCCTTGTTGAGCAAGAAACAGTAAAGAAGGTAGAAGGGATACAATAGGAGAATGACTCAGTCACAGAGTAAGAAAAACAGTAGCAGATCAAGTTCATCTTTTCAGAATACCTTTTAGATGATGCTCATGTCTGGTTCACTCCCATCACTTAGTTCTTGCAGGACACTTCTGGAGTAGGGGAAGATTTGCTGATTGTATATTGTATACTCAGAGGTCTTGCTAGGTAGATGATGATAACCATGACTGTAGTCTTTTTGATGCAACAGGGGTATTGCTGCTATCACTTCCTGCCTTGTTCAGTGGGTTGCTAGATTTTTCCTTCCGAGAAGAAGTATCCAAAAGAAATGGACACTACAGTCCTCCGCAACAAATTCCTGGCTGGCTGGGTAGGGAGACTTCCTTTTCTTATGGAAAGAAACAGCTTAGTGTGCCATCTCCATCTGCTGGCTGAGCAGATTGGCAACAGGAGTATCTGAACTGATGTCAGAAGAAAGAATGAACACGTTGGAAAATATGAGTAGGAAAGTAGAAAGTGTAATATATACTTTAACTCTTACTGAAAAAATGGAATTTAATCAACAAGATATTAAAAATTACATCCCTCCCTTGGATAATTTAAATAATCTTGTATATTTTCATGGCAGGGATATAATTACATATTGTTTGATTAATTGCATAGGATATTACTGTGGAATATAACTTGACTAATACAGGCATACGAGTATATTTTTCTATTGAAAATATGGTAAAATAGGCATCTTTACTTGGAGAAGGTATCATGGTTTGTTTTAAAATTCATCTATGTGTAAAGCAATTATATAAATTGTGTATTTTATGAACTCTGTGTTTAGTTTCTGACAATGTGTTTGATAATTTCATTGTTATCCTTAGGGTGTAAAATTACTTAATTGCTAGTGAAAATGTTTAGCCCACCTGCAAAATTGTATTACTTAAGTACTTCTATTAAATATTTTCTGTTCTTCACAGAGCAAAGGAAGTTCTCATTTTTAAACTGGTTGTCATTGAAGTATTCACTTACTGTTGCTACACTTCATCATTTGAAATATACTTAGAGGAGGAACTCAGGAAATGTATTTTCTTTTTCAGACTTTAGTACATAAAATAGTCTGAGTGGTATGCTGATAACCTTCAGGGCAAAGGGATTTCTTCTGTGCCCGAATAATGGAGGTGCACATTCAAGGCTTTCCTGGAGCAAACTGGAAACCTTCAAAAGGGTAGAGGTGAGCTCTACCAGCTGGCAAGTTTTCTTGGCAGGTTGACTTCACTAAAATAGTGTATTAATGAAGTCATGATCTGAAACTTTGGAGTTCAATCATTAAGAGGTGCATATTAACATTTTTTTAAATTTGTGTGTGTGTGTATTGCAAGTATGTTTCTGCAGTTTAGCATTTGGATCTTCAGCGTAACATTGTATCAATGTAGTTGCCCTGATGTTGTTTTAATCTGTATTCAAAGCAAAAAAAGGTAAAGCTTCTATAAGCACTATCGTTTCCTTATTTCCAGGGAATACAATTATCTTGATATCGATCATCCCCTTATTCAAATGTTGTTTTTTTGTATGTGCATGTATATGTAACTACATAGAGAGGTAGAGAGGCATGAATTTGTTAGCTGCACATTTCAATGAAAAGAAAACGAAAGTGATACAATAGCAATGTTATCATCTTCTGACACCTCTGTTTAGGGTCATGTTTTTGCATCTGGATATCATAGTGACTTTTTGATGGAAAAACAGTGTGGCTTCATCTTTACTGAATCCGTTGACCTGAAAACAGTGAGAGTCAAGCAGGTTTCAGGTGCAGGCAACATATATTAACCACACAACTGAAGACAGAATTAATGTAGTTAATTTTTTTTTTTTTTTAAACTAGAGGACTAAATTAAAAAAATCAAACCAAAACAAAACAATATGAATGTTTTAGTATTTTGGAAAATGTTTGAGGTATAGACCAAACTGCTGCTGAATATAAGTAAGGAGCAAATTAAAAAGTTATTGTGGTAGGTATAAATTGAAAATAAACCTTGTGCTTTGCTTTATATTCCTTCTTTTCCGAAGTGGCAGACAATGTAGTTAGTATTATGTAATTGCAACATGCAACATTAATAGTTTGGTATAACTGGAATACAGAAACTTCATGCAATAAGGAAATGTTAAGTGTTTGGACTTGAAATTGCTGATGCTTAGTTTTCAGTGTATTACCTAGGAGTAGTTCTTCCAAAAGCAGCAGGATACAGGACGGAATTGGTGTAAACCTGATCAGCTATTCATTCCTTAAGAGCCTGCTGTCCGTAGGTATGTTCCTCTGTCCAATCTTTGCCAGTTTGTAAATTGTGGCTGGCAAGAGTATATATCCAGTATCAAAAGGAATTGCACTTTTCATTCTCTCCTACAGGTGGTTGTCTGATATACATCCTTTTACCCGTTTGAGTTTCTGTCCCATGACAGAAGGAGGTAGTTTTGCCTTCATGACAGTTGTTTTCTCTCAGTAAGCACACCTTTGAGACCATTACTATCTTAAAAAATTCAGCCCAAATAGAATTTGAAGAACCAGCAGCAACTGCGCAACGTTTCATTTCGTCCTATTAGAATATGCGGTATGTACCCTGGTACTGCAAGCAAGAGAGTAGAATACATAAATGCCACTTTTAAGAGTAATATCAGCCAACCTTTTCATATAGCAGTTGATTGTATATTCCCTGGTAGTATACCACTACTAAGAACTTCAAAACCTGTTATTTGTTGCTGCCTGGATTGATGGAAAACATTTTAGCAATGTTAAAGCCTGTGAATGTTGGGTCAATGGGCCTATTAGTGGGGCTTTGTGCTAGCTCCCACTTCAGAGGCACTCACAGATAGTCCTCCTTCAACCTTGCCTACAGGAAATTTAATTAAAAAATGAGACCTTGTTTTATTGCTCCAAGATTTCAAATCCAAAGAGCAGAAAACATACTCAAAGGGATCTGAAAGGATATGCTGGTATGTCTGCCACAGAAATGTCTGGTTTTGATGTCTTTCCTGGAAAGTAAAATTCATTCTTGCAATACCCCTCAGGCTTTTGAACTCTTAAGCCATAGATTATTTGAACAAATGACCCATATCTCTCTAGCAGATCCTTCCTACAGGGGTGATAGCACTGAAGATTTTTTTCCTTTGTCTTGGGTTTATTTCAAATGGGAATATAGAGTTCTGGTAATGTCTAAAAGAGGCTAACCATATCTTATATACTATGTACCAGCTGCTTTTTGTAAACTCCTCTGAAGGGGAAAATCTACACAGAATTGCAGTTGGGGTTGCCCACTTGCATGATATCTGTTGTCATCTTGGCTGAGCAGGCCAGAGGCAGGATTCCCACCTTTGGAAATGGTGGCTAGAATGAAGCCTCAGTGCTGAGAATGAGAAGTCACCAGAGGATAAATGTGTTACATGGCTCAGTTGTGGAGCTGATATAAATACAGAGATGGCAGGGAAGGAAAGGAGCTTTCTCAAGGGTCCTTTATGCTGCTGAATTTCTTCCTCCATTCAGTGCCAGAGCTGACTGTACAACGCTCCAGCTTCTATTCTTATTGCTGTCTTTTCTTGGAAGAAGTATATTTGCGACTATTGTTATTATATCTTTAGCCTGGGGATCTTGGGGACCTTGACCTCCTACCAGATGAGAGATACTTGTATGTCTGTGTGCCACAGAGTGCAATGGAGGCAGCAGGTGTCAGGATGAAGCTGAGCTAAAGGCATCTCCAAGGACGTCTCCAAACTGCTCCTGTCCCCGTGATGGTGGTTTAAGGAGAGATGGCAAGGCACAGAGGTAGTGCAAGAAGTCTCTTGACATCAGATGAACATAAATTCCCCCTGTAGGGAGTGGAAATGGATTTGTTTGTGTGTGGTCTAGTCTCTGAGTCTTCATTAACCACAGTCTAATTTACTTTTTGAAGCCATTCATACTGCTTTCCTTGGTCTTCCTGGATTATTTAATGTTACACACAGTCTGTGAGAAGACGTTTACGCTTAGGTTGCATTGGTGCCAAATTAGATGGTTTAATGGCTATACCTTGTTGAAAACGGATGCTTGTGGCTTAGGAGTACCTGGATGGAAATATTCCTAGATGCTGTCAGTGTTTAATAATTTGGTTTTTTCATTTTTAGTTGTGGGCTTTTGCACACAAATGACACTTGCAGGTATTAATAAGCCCATCTGCTTTTGTAGCATTTGCCCACCAACTCGAACAAGCCAATATTACAAGCAGCTAGAGATAGATGATGGCCTATGTCTTTGAAGATGTGAGTTTGCCTCCATCAGCTCTGATGAGTTTTACTTAAATTTCTGTTATCTAAGGAGTTGTCTCGGAGTGGTGTAAGGGGTTGTCTGTGTTTCTGTACATACTGGAGTGGGGACTAGGACTGAGAATTTCCAGGATATAAAAGTGGGATCTCGGGCTAGCAGGCAGGGTGCAAACTATTAGTCTTCTGCTTCTTAACCAAGAAAAATCTTGAACTGTATTATTGGAGGGATCCCCACATTGACAGAAGCACTCAGCTGAGTACTCTGGCATGTTGCCATTTACTAACTTTCATTTGAGTCTAATCTACAAAGTAATACTAAATTTTCAAATAAATGTTTTAAAGCTGCAGGATGTTCCCTCACTGAAACCCCAGGGGTTCATCTGTTACCTCTTTCCTGCTACAGCAGGGGAGATTATTTCTACCTCTTTCTCCATACTGTTTTTTCCAACAGCACCTATTGTCCCAAGCCATGCAGTAACCTAGGTACACAGCACCGCCATTCACAAGTAATCCAGGAAATCAGCATTGCAAATCATAAGCAAAATGAAATATTTCCTACCCTTTATTTGGCTATATGGTGCTGCATGGAAAGAAAAATGTTATTTTGCTTTAGGAAGTGGTGAACCTTTATGTTCCATAGATTAACTTGCTGTGTATTCAGAATTTGATATATTCTGGCTTTATGTCCTTTATAAAATGAAGTGTAAAATTTTTGTTCCATAGAAAGTTGTTAGAATAAGAGGTGAAAAGCCGGTTTAGTTGATCTTTGAGGAAAGATATAATAGAAATATAAATATCCACTGGTGTTTTACTTATGCACAATTTAAAAATGAATAAAGGAACTAGGAAGTGTATGAAGTTTCTTGTTTGAACATGTTTTTTAGATGAACTAAAAGTTCCTGTTATAATTGTTCTTTCTAAGTAGTGATCTATCCAAGATGAAAAATTTAACCTTAGATCCAAATGCAGTTTGTGAGCATCCTTTCTTACTGCTAAAAGCCATGGACCTGATATTATCTCCTTAAAGAGGTAGTGTCTAAGGACTGAGTGCACATTCAGAATGTGGACTTGAGCTCAGAGATCTGTCTCCTCTATTGTCAGATTTGAGAACCTTTAGAAATTCTGGAATTTTGCCTTGGTCTCAGCAGTTCTTCTATTCCTTAGGCTTATTTTGTAGAAATGAGTCAACTGGGGAAATTCTTTTTTCTTTTCTTTTTTCTTCTTTTTTTGCAGTTATGAATATTGCTTTTGCTGTAAGGGCACAAGAGAGTTTCTTTAAGGAAATTTATTGCTGAAATAAGGGAAGAAAATGAAATTCTGCTGGCTGCCACTGAAGACTTATGGACAAAGAACATACGGACAATAATTACTTTTAAAGCCTCCCTGGAAAATATAAAATCTCCTGCTATTAACTAAACTGCCTTTAAAACTAAAGAAGGCATGTGCAAGGCCTGCACAGTTTTTTCGTTGTGTGTCCATGTGTAATTCTCCGTAGATTTTTCAAGTCTATGTTTGCAATATTCTCCATTTCTTTCCTCTTATTCTTTTAAAGAACTTCTAATGCCTGTTTAGACACAGGGAATCCAGAATTCCACTACTGAGTTTATTTTTCATTTGATTATTATGTTTTATTATAATATTACATGGGCATCTTGGTTAACTAAATATATGTGTGTTGATCTGATTAATTTACAGTTGGAGCATGTGCCTTAATATAGGCAGTTCTTCCTCCGCAATGACTTTTCTGGTAGCTTGCAGTCTATTTGTACTTTCCTTGATAATATTTCCCAGAGGTGGGATTTAAGGAAGGAAATGGAGCAAATCTAGATTCAGACTTTGCTTTTGGATCTCGTTTCTCTAGAGGATCAGAACAAATCCCTGAATTTAATGATGCACTCGAATGTAATGAAAATTTGGATATTAATCATCACTGGGAACCTGTGTTCTGTGCTCATTAAATAGCAAATTTTGGTGAGTGCTTCCCATTCCCTTATGAGATAGCAGAACAGCAGGTAGACACCAAGCAACGTCAGGTCATAATGTAAATTTCCTTTGAGGCAGAGCAGTGCATATTGCATTAGTTTTCAGTGAGACCTCAAATTCCACTTTTACTGATGTAACTTTAACATCATAAATATGCAAAACTACTTTATCATATGCAACACAGAATTCTCATCACTTTTGTTAGTGAAGGTCTGGGCTGTTTAGAAAGACCAGTTGTTTGAATCAACATGTGAGTTAGATTGAGAAACAGATTTCAAGAGTGAAGAAGAATAATTCAAGTGACGTTCAAAATAAGTGACTGCTGAAATCTTTCCTGACTTACTGGTGAAGTGTATCTTTTAAAATTAATTATATTTGTATACAAGGATGCAACATGACCTAAATCTTCGGGGTCATACAGGACTCTCAGCAGTGTTATCAAACCAGTGCATTCAGAAGTCAGGAACAAGCTTGACTTTATCAATTTTGAATTCTTTTTGCTTGCCTTCTGGCATTTTTGCCTTTAGGACCTATATTTTGAAGATTTTTTCTACATGAACAGAAATTTTCCTTTGCAATGCTCTAAAAAAATAAAAGAAAAAAAAAAGAAAAAAGAAAAAAATAAAAAAGCTGGGATTTTTGGGTGATGATGTATCTTCCAGAAAGGAAAGAGGTCCTAAGCCTCAGGATAATACTCAAACTTGTCATAAGATTTCACAGTATGAAGCAGAGGATAATTCCCACAGCTAGACTTGTGTATTGCCTGTTCCCAGGACAGCGTTCTCTTCTCTCTCCGTTCTGCCCCACACCTGATGCAGCCAAGGTATGTTGAGTCACGGCGTAGATATTTCCTATTCTGAGGGGTTCTTACACAACAGGACTGTAGGAAGACATTCAGAATCCAGCTACAACTCATGCTCCAGGTTGCTTTACCTGCCAGCATCCTCCCTCCTGACCCCAAATAGCTTTGGCCTTGTAGCATGTTCTGGTGCAGTGCTGTCACATGCATGGAGACAGTAAGGACTTGCAAGTTTTAAACAGCGAGAGCTGCCTATGGATTGTGTTGCTGAGCATTTCTGCAGAAATACAGTGTCAGTGTGATGGCTCTTCCACTGTGCAAGAAGTCTAGCTTTTTATATTCTGCATAGGCACATGGAGTTCCCCCTGAGTTATTGTTTGGTTCACACTATAGGAAGCAAATGACTGATTGAAAAATGATGCAGGATCCATGTGATGTATCAGAAGGCGGGGGGCAGGGGGAGGGGAGGAAATAGTTTTGTTTTGTTTTCTTTTGAGGGGGGTAAACAATACAGGGCACTTAGCAGCAAAGCAAATACCACAGTGAGTTTAAATTGTCTCTTTCCAAACTACTTTAAAGTTGGAATTAGCAATATCTAGGCTAACCTGCGAGAATGCAACTGAAGCTGTATGACATCTGAAATTAGGAAGTGTCAGAGGTAAAACTGTTTTTTCAGAATACAAGTATGAATTCACAAATGCATATATTTTTAAACATGCAAAAACCCCCTAGATTAGTAGCAAGCAATTGAATTCATGCTATTGGATTCCCCATAAACTTTGTTAAGTATCACAAGGGCAGGGTTTTGCTGAAGAGGATCTGGGCCAAAATCTTCATTCACTTGGCAGGTGTGATGTTCTAGGTTCAGAACACTGCAATTCTCTGCAACAGCTGATGAGTTGTATGTACATAAGGCTTGCAATCCCAAATCTAGAACTCAGCATGGGTGTAAAGGACAGTATTTTTAGAAGCATTCCCGTATACAGTATAATATGGTATGTGTTTATGTTTATAAAGCCAGATTATTCCAAATATTTAAAAATGCAAATCAGGATATAATATGTCATTTTTAATATATATTCTGTAACAGCTAATGTTATTTTAAAACAGACTTTTTATGTATACATTAGATATATCTCTTCATATGTTCTTTTCGTAGAACAAAAGTGAAGATTAAAATTAATTAGTTTTGAAAGACAAATTACCATGTTTGTGCTCAATTGTGTATTAGAACATCATGTATTAATACATTGTGTGTTATTTATTAAAAATGAAGCCTCTGAAGAAGATTTTACCTTACTTCTCATTGTTTGTTACTGATCTTATGCAGTGATACTTGAATATTCTTACTTCTGAAAGCTGAATAGGAAGTGGTGGAAGGGAATAGCATTAATTCACTAGCAGCGCTTTTTAATTGTTTGCATCTTTTGGCTCTTTTGATTTAAAGAAGTAATGTTTGTTGTGGAAACATTAGCTGTGTTTTTATGTTTGTCATGAGTGCTAACCAGCTCTCCTTCCAAGACTGGACTAAACTTACAAAACTATCTATGTACTCTTACACTAATGAACTTAATATCAGATTTTATACAGACTGCTTAACAAAACCCAATTGGGAGTAGACTTTTGAGGATATACTTCTAAATCCTCTTCTTTTGTGCAGTTTTGTACTGATTATGCAATTTATAGGAAATGAGTATCTGCAGTTACTTGTTCAGATTGCATTCTTTCCTGAATGCCATCTTCCTGTTGGCTTGGTTTGTATGCAGGAGAGGACTTGGGGAGACAGTGGCCTTATTTATTCTAATGTTATAATAGCAAATTTCAGTTTACTTGTGTTCATCAGCAAATGTACATTCCATACAGTAAAAGGAAAAAATGAAACCTCTTTTTCTAGTATTTACCATGAGTTGCTTTAGTGAAGTCTAGGTTTTAAAAACTGAAACCTCCTGCCCTGTAAACCTATTTGTCCGTAATTTACTGACTATGAAAGCCCGTTATTTACTTGTCCTTCCCATCCCATGCTGACTGACTGGTTTGAATTTCAGGAGTAAATGAATTTGAGAGCAATGTTTTGTTCCATTCTGGCTTTAAGGCTTAATGAGACTGTAATGTATCCAGGCTGAGGTTTCTGTTTGATCTCGTAATAGTAGGAAATGGACAAGTAGATTGCACTAATCATTAACGATTGCTAATACATTTGTTTCTATCTATTCTGACAGAATGACTTGGAGTCAGGCACATGGTAAAACCAGAAGGGTTATATTATCTTACTTATGTACTGTCATTGGCAAAAAATACATAGCTGGTTATGGAGAAGCCTGGCCATTTTTCACATCTCCCTCGGAAGGAGTTGAAGATGGGTCAGTGCTGTTTAGAATAGCAGGATGTTTTTATTGGGAGCCTCCTCCTGTGAGCTGCTCTGCAGGTGTGACAGAGCTGATCCTAATGCCAGCGGAGGAAGCGGGATGCGTTGTCATGCCTGTGGGAATTAATAGTCCAGAGCATTGTGTTGGAACTGGTGGCACATTTGTCCTGTGAAAGTAAGAGTTCACCTTGAACGTAGTGACTCTGGTGCTCTCTGAATTCATTCCTGAGAATCAGTCTTTTTGTTCTCTCATAGGTGTTGGAGTGAATTATCTATCCTACCAGAATAGTCTGAAATTAATATACTTCTTTTAACAAAATTGCAAAAATTAGATTAAATTTTAAAGAAACCACAGAATCCCTTTTGAATATTTTACTTAAACCTTGACTTTTTTTTTTTTCCCCTCCCTCTTACTTGGCCCAACATGGGATAGAATCAGAAGCGAGGAATGGAAACCATAGGAGGGTCAAAGAGAAGGGCAGCCCTGCGTGAGAAGTTGGGGTTTTGGATGGGTGCCAGTCATGGGAGAAAGCCAAACTGGAAAACTTGCAGAGGTGTTAAAGGCTCTGAGCCCACAGACCTGTGGCTCACTGATCTAAGCTGGAAAAAACTGCTGATCTGAAAAGCCAATACGAAATGTATCATAAAACTTCTAGATGATGAAACAGTATATGCATTGAAATGGGAAACAACCTTGGACTTTTAAAAAACATCTGGATGTTCTAGGGTGCTTTTTTTTGTTGTTGTTTTTTAAGTTAAATAGGACTTAAAAAATCTGTAGCATATGGGAGCTGCAAATGCCCACCATGTGTTGCTGCTAAGTGTAAGGATGTATGGTTTGTGCAGCAACTTTTATTGTTTTTAAAGTGTCCGTGTGATTTAGCTGCTTGCTTTGCTTTCCCTCCCACCCCAGTGAGTGAAGGCCGACAGCTTGTGGCAGAGAGAGCATTAGAGCCATTGCAGATGAAGTTGTGGTGATCTGGAGATGGACATAGATCGTGGCAGAAACAGTCCCTGGGAGCCTAGAAGTTTCCAGCGTAACTTGACTGCCCAGCTCGCTTTCCACGGACCCTGTCAGCAACACTTAGCTGTGGTACTGATAAGTACTATAAAATGTCATGGATGTTGTCTAGAGACAAATCCTGATGGTGTTGCATTAAATTTGATCTTGGGAATATACATTCTCTTAGAAAGTTTTGATATTAAAAATAATCTTTTCTACCACCAACGTTTGGCTGGCAGCTATATAGATACTTCCCAGTAACAGCACGGACAGCTTTATTTGCTTTTGGAAGGTTCTGCTGCCCAGGTTCACATTCCTTCCTTGCCTTTCTCCACCCAATTTTTTTTTTCTTATTCTAAAATAGGACTAGATCAAGGCACAGGTGGGTTTTGCAAACCTTATACTTTTTGGTGTCTCAGTGACAGAACAGATAAAGAAGCCAAGTGTCTTTTGCTGGCATACAAACATTTACTGACTGGAAGAAACAGTGTGCGGGGAGTATCCAAATATTTACGAAGAGAAGAATGGCCGTGGCAGCTGCACCATGTTTTATAACTGTGATAAAGATAAAATCATTCTGATGCTTTTGAACCTAAGGAAATTACTTAATTGAGAAAAAAATAGACATTTTCCAGTGTATATGAAGAAACCTACATGCATGCTACGCTTAAATTCTAGTACAATTTCAGAAAGTTTGAGAACTGGGCATGTTTTCCATGTGACAGAAGGTTCCCTGGGGACACGTGGAGCAGGGTCTCACAGCCCAGACAGGAGGTAGCAAGTTCTTGGGGATCTTTATGCTTTGTGATGTCTTTTTTTTTTTTTTTTTTTTTTTTTTTCTTCTGAAGGGAGTGCAAGATTAAATGATCTAGTTTTCAGGAGTGAGTACTTAGCAATAGGCTACTTCCTTCCTTTGAAACTTTGTCAGCATTTGAAACACTGGGATAACTTCACAGTTTGGAGTGTGTTATGCACATCTTGGTGGCGTGGTGAAAATATTAGAAAATGCCAGATGGGTGATGTGATATTGTGGGCAAATGATAGGGAGTATGACTAAGACTTGTGGAGGTCCAGTCATGATGAAGACCTTCAATAACAGATGCTGTTTAAAACAGATGCTGTATAATTTTCTAGTGCAAATGCAAAGAAGAGTATTTCCCTGTAACTCAGAGCATTAGCATCCTGTTGAGTAGGCAGATGGTTCTGGAAACCACCAAATGAAGACATTAACTGCCTGTTGTATATGCTAGTCCTTGCTAGTAATCATGGTTTATTAGTCTTACGAACAAGGCACATGTTTTCTTTGTTGTTTCTTTTGAAAGATTTCTTTGCATGTGATGACTAATGTTTTCTTTGCTCAGAGTTTTCATTGAATTTGTTTGTTTGTTTTTACTGCTTTTAAAGACACGAAAAGTTGCTAAATGGCCTGAAAAAACAGTCTGTTAAGTTAAGAGATTTATCACAGGATTGTGCCTAGCCCTGAATAATGAAGACTAATCAGATGAGAACAAAATACAGTCTATTTTTTGCCTTGTGTTCTGGGCGATAGAATAGATGGATGTTCAGGCATGTATCCTAGGTTTGGCTCTGCTATAAAGTTCATACATGGTGCTCTCAGAGGCTATTCAAGGAGCTTTCTCTAGCCATCTAGAAAGGATCTCAGTGACCAATTTTGTGCATTTAGGAATCATGAGGCTTCAGGGTCAATTGTGGCTCTGGGAAAGTGATTCCCTGAGCTGAGTACACAGCTCTCATCCCTGACAGCTTGAGTGGTACACAGATACTGCATTTCTCAAATCCCATGCAAAGTGCTCACTTTTGTGCAATCCTATCTTTTTTGGACACTAGTTTCTGTTTATAATTGTTATAGTCTCAGTACAATTATAATCTCCACCAGGGCCACTTGGAAAATGTTTACCTATCTTTCATGTTATACTTTGATGGACTGAAGCTTAATACAAAAACCATGGAAGCACCGAAGTTGCTATGAAGATGTAAGCTGTAATTCACAGGGTTTCAGACCCAAAGGAACCACTAGAGGATTTAGTTCTAATTTTCTTATAAAGAAAATAATAGGAAAAATAATTTTTTGTTATACCCAAATACTCCTTTGTTCAGAATAAAGAATTTTTGTCCTCTGGAGACTAAATTCTTTGTGCCAGAGAGCAGGAGAGATCACAAGACCTCCAATACTTGATACCCTTGGAATGACAGTGAATTTATTAGATATGATTACGTGAGTCCATCAGAAAAGAAAGAGTTCCTAGCACCATTTTTCTAGTTTTATCTTTTGCTTATGCTTAATATCTAATGTTGTGGAATAAGCTAAATAGCGTTCTTTCCTCTTCTGCCTTTGAAGTATGTCTAGATAGCTGCATGGGAAGGAGAAGATGATGTTTCTGACCTCAGTGGGTGATTTTGGAGGCCTTAAAATACGAGATTTCAATAAAATGATTTTCTTAGTGGAGAACAGAAGTCATTGTGACTCTTTTGGGAGAAAGGCAAGAAACTCTGGTTTCCTGTGACCTGTGAAGGAAGAGAGATGAGCAGGCAGAGGTTTTGGAGTCTTTTGTCTTTCTGTACCTTTGTAGCCTTTCTGCCCTTGAAAGTCAGAACATGATCTTCCTGTCCGGTCCAACAAAGCACGTTAACTGCAGAGAATTTCTTCAAGAATCTACAGGAAAAAAAATTAAGAAATATATTCTAGAAGGATAGCATTATTTTCTTTTAAAGACTTCAAGCAATGCAGAGTCCCCTGGTAAAATATTTCAATTTGATTTTCCCAGCTGTGAAAGTAATCAAAAGCTTCTTTCAGGGTTTCACTGCTAATGAGATCCAGTGACTGGAAGTTAGTTATGCCATTGTCTGCATGATTAACTATTTCTGTCCTGTTATCAGGTAGTTTTTATGTGTGAAAATACCTGTGTGTGGTGATAAAGTCAGCCTGTAACATTCTCTTTGATCTGAATATGTTGTGCTTTTTAAGTCTCACATTATAAATCATGTTTTCTAGGCTTGAGTCATTTTTGTGGCCCTCCTTTGAATGTTTTCCAGTATTTCAACATGTTTCTTAAATTGTGGACACTATGCTGGTATTCTGTCAGAGGTCTCACAAATAATATTAAAAACAAGTTAGATGATTTCTATTTGTCTAACCTTTATTAGATTTTTTTTTCCCTAAGAATGCCACAGATTTTCACTAAGAAATCCTTTCAAGAGTTTATACTGAAGTTCTCATCCTTCTCTTTCCTCTAGCTTCTCTTTTTCACCTCTCTTCCACCGAAACTCTTCTCCAAGTTCCCAGTGTGTGCCTGCCATGGCAGTGACTATCAGCTGATAGCCTTCAGGCATCCAACTCTGGAAGTATCTGTTTCTTTTTCTGTAATTCTGTAGGAAACACAGGCTCTTATTTTAAAAACTTTGACAAGCATCTAAACTGAATTCCTTAAGTAGGCAAGTCAAGTACAAGTTTCCATTAGACACGTAAAAACTCCATTCTTAATTCCCCTTGTGTTGCCTTGCATTTGGTTCTATTAAAATGAATTTTGTTAGATTCTCCTTGTAGGTAGCAGCTCAGATCGCTTCTCAGACACCACATTTTCTTCCCTAACCTCTGAGAAGCTGCCTCACCTGCTGCTGTTACCACAGGAGATCTTATATTTTTAATAGAAATAACTTCAGATGAAGAATGAATCCCTTATGGCTCCATTAAATGAGTTGTCTGTATCAAGAACATTTTGAGACCTGTGAGTATACTACTATTGAATCCAACTGAAGTACACTCTGTTAATTCCACATCATCATTTTTTAATTGAGATGTCATGTTGTACTAAGTCAAATGCCATGGAGAAATCAAGTGCACTATAGCATACAATTGCCTTTGTCAACCAGACCTGTTATCTCTTCACAAAAAGACAATAGGTTTGTTTTACAAGACCAACCTTCCATTAAACTAACTGATTGACATTAATTAGATTTTTAGCCTCTAATTCTTTGTTGATGAAATTTCAAATTAATCACTCCTTTTACTGAATGCTAAATAACTATTCTAGAGGTCTGTGGCTCATCTCTTTTATCCTTGTTTAAATATTGGATCTCCTTTGGCAGTCCTTTATTTCTTTGGAATTTCCCCAGTTTTCAAAGGTTTGTTTAAAAATTAATATTAGCAATTCAGGGAAGCTCCTCAGCATGTCCTTTTAACACTCAGGGGTATGTGTTATCCAGGCTGCTGATTTGAACATTGTTTAATTTTAGCAGATGTTCCC
Source organism: Cariama cristata (assembly GCF_000690535.1). Classification (NCBI taxonomy): domain Eukaryota; kingdom Metazoa; phylum Chordata; class Aves; order Cariamiformes; family Cariamidae; genus Cariama; species Cariama cristata. Next base: position 721 of record NW_009614546.1, on the reverse strand, counting down.
TAACATCCTTCTTTATCGCATATGGCAAACCTTCTATTCCATCCACAACTTTGCATGAGGTGAATGCATCCTCCTGTTTCATTCTGAATACAGAAGAGGAAAAAAGAATCAGTGTTTCTGTGTACTTTACATCATGCTTTACAGTTTTACCACTCACCTCTTGCAGATCTCTTATATCTTTTCTTCTCACTGTTATCTTTTATGCATTATCATTCACTTACCTTTCTCAGCCTTACACATCTACATGCTCTCTCTTTTTCATACGTGTGTTTTATATGTTCTAGTTTCTTTTCTGTTTTGATTGCTAAGTCTGTGTCTCACTTTAAGCAAGATACTTTCTTGGCCTTTTTTGCATACATCTGGGTGATGATGACTTCTTGGGAATTTAGAAGTTTTACTTGTAAAGACACCCTCATAGAATCATAGAATCATTATGGTTGGAAGAGACCTCAAAGATCATCAAGTCCAACTGTATACCCAATGCCACCATGCCCACTAAAACCACTAAACCATGTCTTGAAGCACCACATCTAAATGTTTTTCGAACACCTCCAGGGATGGTGAGTCCACCACCTCCCTGGGGAGCCCGTTCCAATGCCTAACAGCTCTTACAGTGAAGAAATTCTTCCTAATATCCAACCTGAACCTCCTCTGGTGCAACTTGAGTCCATTTCCTGTTGTCCTATCGCTCATTACTGGTGAGAAGAGACCAACCCCCACC
>NW_009614545.1:35846-63318 GCF_000690535.1 Cariama cristata | reverse complement strand
AGGCCCTTTGCCCCCAGCCCCGGAGCAGGCGCTGCCTTGCTGGGCGAGCGAAGGCTCTGCCAGGAGGAGACGGGTCTGCCCGACGCCCTCCGGAAGCCAGAGCGACCGAGGCTGAAGGCAGGAGGGGTGCGGGGACACCGGTTGTGTCCCCCCGGGCCCTCACTCGGGGTTGTGCCCTGGCAGAACGTCCTGGCCGGAGCCCTCTTTGGGCCGTGGACTGGGCTGGTGCTGTGCTCAGCCCTGACGTCTGTGGGAGCGACCTGCTGCTACCTGCTCTCTGGAGCCTTCGGAAAGCAGTTCGTCGTCCGCTACTTTCCTGATAAAGTGGCTCTGCTGCAAAGAAAGGTAAGAACAGGCTTGGTTCTGCAGGCAGCCAGAATGCCCCCTGGGTGAGGCTGCCTTTTGGGTTGACTTCATAAAAAAATGAACACGTGCAGGGGACACATCAGGTGGGTTAAGGCCCTCCTTTGACACAATCTAGGAGCAGACTGCTCGCTGGGGAGCGAGCCTCTTTGCAGAGGGGGTGCGTGGAAAATCCCAGATCCCAAGGAAAATCAGAAGTAAGATAATGGATTGATTGGGAAGCCCCTGTGCTCCAGAACTGCCTCCACCCATCCTGTGCTGTGTTGTACAGCTGGAGGCGGTTCTGCTGTTGACTTCCCGATCTCTCGTTCAGGTTAGATCTCATTTTCACCACTTCCATGGAAGGGGCCGGCTCACCATGAGGCTCCCACAAAGTTGCCGCTTTTCATCAGTTCTGAACTGATGTTATGTTGCAGCATGTTAGAAGAAAACTTAAATTCACTTTAGTATCATGGACATTCAGATGTTACTGCTGTAACTGCTCTGAAGTGCAGAAATAATTTGGAATGTTTCTCTTGGCAGGTAGAAGAGAACAGGAGCTGCTTATTTTTCTTCTTGTTGTTCCTGAGGCTGTTCCCTATGACACCAAACTGGTTTCTGAATCTCTCAGCTCCCATTTTAAACATCCCTGTGTCCCAGTTCTTCTTCTCCGTTCTCATCGGTAAGGCCCGGGGAGACTGAGGAGGCAGCATGACATTGCCTCTCTCCTCATCACAGAGCCCTGGGTAGTACGCTGAGCTGGGGAAGGCAGAGCAGCAGGGTTTTAGGTGCAACTCTGCACCATTTAACTGTTTGCCTTCATGCTGCCCTTATACTCGGAGGTCTGGGAGCATTTTGCAAATACGCGTGCATCACCAATGCAGTAAAGTTTAGAATCGCACACCGTTCTTTCCATTATGAACACAGGCCCCTGTGTCTGGCCTTGGGCAAGGGCATATTTGAGCCAATTTTACATGGGGGGGATACTAACAGGTTTTTTTCTGCTCTGATTCTTTCAGGTCTTACACCATATAATTTCATCTGTGTGCAGACAGGAGCCATTCTGTCACAAATCACCTCTTTGGATGCCATTTTCTCCTGGGACACGCTGCTCAAACTGCTTGCCATGGCTGTGGCAGCATTGATACCAGGGACCCTCATCAAGAAATACAGCAAGAAGCACTTGAAGCTGGATGAAGACAACCACGCTCAGTTACTGAATGGCAAAAAGAGCTTGTGATGGCTCAGGTGCCCCAGATGTTGGGGGGCTGCCTTGCAAAAGCTGCAGGTCTCTGTTCCTGTAGATTATATTCTGCATGCTCTGTGCCACTATGGACCAAGGCAACTGCAGTTTTTAATTGTTCTTCTCGTCTAAGAGGAGGTGTAAGGTTCTTATTTTTGATGAATGTTTAACTGTGCATGTGCACGGAGAGTGCTATACAGGGGCTTTGTGAACACTTCCGTTAATTTTGCCTGTTTCCTTAATATCAGCCTGAGTCTCCAGTGTACCTGAGGGTGTTGCCAGCCCACTGCAAATGTATTGGCAATGGGGGGGGCGGGGAAGAGGAGTATTAGCATGCTGTGAGGAAGGCAAACCAGAACCCCTTAGTCCCTCCCAGCTCTTGAACACAGGGGCCAAGCACTGCCCTCCCTGCAGTCTCCCTACCAGCCCGAGTCACAGGCTTCCTGCACTTCCCACTAAGTCCAGTTTGTGAGCCCAGCTAGTCTCGATGGTGTGGCTGACGTGGCAGCAGACAGCTGCTGCCCGCTCCGAGAGAGAGGCGGGCTGGTTTTCTGCCCGGCCTCATCCTTTGGCACCTCCGAGTCCACAGCACGTGGGGCTGTGTTGAGCTGCAAGAGCAGCTATTTTTCATCCCCACACTAGTAGCAGCATTTCCCAGCTCTAGGCAGGCCCTCTCCCTCCTGCCCTCTCCAAACCCATAGTTATTTAGCATTTTTGGCCTAAAATGATGAACCATGCACTTCTGTGCTGTTAGGTACAGTAGTACAAGTACCAAGATGAGAAAAAAAGTAATAATGATGTTTCAGGGTCCCTGCACCTTCTGTAGGTGAGCTTGCACAGTTGTAGAAGACTCTGTCAATCAGATGTTAAGTAAGCATACCCTGTAGCAAAATTGTTCAGGATTTTGGGCCAGCTGTGAGCCGTTTTTATCATTCATGTGTCAGAACACACGAGATTGCTTCTGAGGTTTGTCAGTGGCTGCTCCTCCCCACAAAGACTAAAGCGGGGCAGCGAGAAAGGAATGGATGTGCCCGGCTGGCAATGATCTGTCCTTGAGAAGCACCTTTAAACCTACATATTTGCTCATGTCTAAGTAGGAGGTTTCCAAATAAACAGGTAGGGTCTGTCCCAGTTGCCAGAGAACAGTAGCCCCCAGGGATGATACTATGCGCCCGGGTTTTTGTATTTGCAGCTCCTTGCTCTACTCTCCGTGAGTTTGCCCTCCACTTGGAGGATAAAGTAAACTCTGGCATGGAAGGCGGCAGATGGGAGACTCCAGAGCGCTCAGGAAGCTGATGGAGTGAATGCTTCATCCATTTTAGCACCTTCCCCACCAGCCAGGTTGGAGCCGAGTGGGACAGCAAGGTTCCCATGATGAGTCGTGGTTGCAGATGCAATCCCCCAGCTCACACTGCAAAAAAAAAATCACTCATTTGACAAGAGCAAAAGCCACCACTTAGGGCCATGTGGGTGCTGGGTCGGCCACATGCATCCAACCAAGCCTCTGCCCTGCTACTTGGAGCTCCCTCCCAGTAGTTCCAGTTCAGCTGTGTTCCAAGACAGGTAACAAATAGCTGCTTGCTAACATCATGTTAGTTATTAAAAGGCTTCATGACATTACCCCAGAGTAAATGAGAAACCATTCCCAGATCACCAGACCAGCCTGAGAAGCATTGAAGTACACTGGCTTTTTATTCCATGCATTGTTTGCTTTGATAGTCATTCTTGTTTCCATCACTGTACACTGTTCAATACAAAAAAAAAATCAAGTTTGTATCAGGAATCCGCAGAGCAGGGAGGAGAGAGATGAACACTACTGGACAGGGCCAAGATGAAATGGTTACTTAACACAACAGTGGGGAAGGCAACATTCAGCTCTGGGAGAAAATCTAGGCTAGTGTTCAGGAGCTGTCAGCAGCCGTGAGAACTGGATCAGGGTAGTCGGAGTGCTGAAAAGGGAACCCATGGTTTACTTCTGTCCTGCAAACGCGATGTTACCGCGAGGAGGAAGCAGGCCGATTTACACCTCTCAGCCCCACACCCTGCTATAGGAGAGAAAGTGCGAGGAACCGCAGCAGAGGTGCCCGTACAGCAAGACGGAGGTCAGGTCTATGTGCAGCTATGGGTAGGGTTCACGAAGGGAAATGCCTATATAACCCCCAGCAGACCTGACACCAACCGTCCCCAGATCACGGGGGGCTGCTGAGCCACCCCTGCCCGCACGCAGCCGAGGGCACGAGATGTGTGCGCAGGAGGAGGCTGGGATTACATCTCCACGGGTACAGGGTTACGCATTTAGGCGAGGTGGGGGCAGCCCTAGTGGCAGTCCCAGAGGGACGCTGCGTAGTAGGCAGCGGTTAGTAGGAGCGATGCCGGACCGTAACGGTGTAGTGACCCAGGCGTGTAAAGAAACTAGAGCTAAACGTGGCAGCAGACAACCTGAAGGGTTCAGCTCTGCTTTTCCAGGCTGCAGAATGGGCCAGCGTGTCCCCGGGCAAGGACGGGGAGGAATCTGCATACATCTGGAACAGCTGGCCCAGAAGGGTCCCAAAATCCCACACATCAAAGCTTCTATGCTTCTCTGCAAGCCCAGAGGAGTTTCATCACATGGTGGAGGAGGTCTAAGCAGAGACCACAGCTACCAAAACGCCTCTGGGATCTTTTTGTTAGGGACTGAATCATCATGGGCTGAAGTCCCTGCACAGAGACTCTGACAAGCCTGAACCAGCAGCAGCTCTGCTTTGGGCCCGCGGCTGTAGGGCTGCCCTAGGACACCAGTGCTGCCCACGGGCAGTGGGCACCGCAGGGCCGTGGACTGGGCAGACATGGCACTGCCCACAGGCCGTGAGCAGCCCTGCCCGTGGGAGCTCAGGAAGCCTACCAGATCGGAGCGGCAGAGTCTCTCCTGGGGCGTAAGGCCTGACACCCTCTGCTGTGGGGGACATTCGATGGAAGTTCTCAACCCCTCTTTATGCAATAGTTTGGTCTTCCTCTTTGTGTGCGTATGTTATGTGCAGACAATTCTCCACTGCTAAATTCCTGTACCCCAGCCTCCAGCCACCTAAGTAACCATCTACACCACCTCTTCCACACCAAAATCCCTCTCACACCGTGACAGCAAAGCCATCTCTGGCCCTGCCACCTAGAGACAGAGAACATTTGGGAGGAGAAATGAGGGATGGGAAGAGAGAGGAAACAAGAAACAAGCCAGGAAAGAGCTTCACTCCACCCAGAGCTGAGTATTGCTGCTGCAGGCAGGGGTGAGCTGGTCGCTCCCTCTCCAGCAGACTGTTTGGTCCCGCACGGGTGATCCACCACATGGATCCACTATTGGCCACCCTGATCTCGTACCCGCTGCCGGGAGCAATTGCCCTCCTCTCCGCTTGTCCTTTTGGATGCTCTTGCCAGGGAATCTTGTGACGGTTATTCACTTTGTGATCAATTCAAAAGCCACTCGGCTCCCTGATCACCATTCCCCACCAGCTCAGGGACTGCCGACTCTACCGGCAACACCAGCAAATTGCAGCATCGTCCACGAGGAATATCACAGGGCCCACGGGGCTGACTGCATCCGTCCCTCTCGGACCAGCCCTGACAGGTTGTCTGCCCCGGTGTGACAGCATCCTTGGAAATCACGAGAGGCAGCAACTCCTGACAGCCGCTGAGACCAGCTCTGCTCCCATCCCCCCCAGCGACCAGGGAGAAGGTAACATCACACAAACAGATTACAATTGTGCTAGCAGTGAAGCCAACCTTCTGATCTACAGAAATGATAATAAATAATAAAATAACATCATAACTTAAGATCTGTGTGTAGTCCAGCTACAAAAATTTAAAAATACGGGATAATTTAACTCATACAATACTGCTCTCTGTATAAGTAAGACATTTTCCTTCATTTTGCCGTGAGGCTATAAATTACCACAGTTAAATTCAAACCAATATTTTAACATAAAATGTAAACAAACAAAGCAACAGAAGTACCTGTCCATGGTCCATTCCTGCCGTTCATCTCAGGCTGGTGTGCCGGTCTGCAGAGCAGCACCCAGCAGCACGGTCACCTGCCACACGCGTGGCACAGCCGTGCCAGCCAGCACACTAGGAAGGGCAGAGCGAAAGCTCTTGCAGGGGGACATCAACTAAGGTGGGGTGGGGGAGTAAAACGTGCTCTATCGTTTTGTTCTCTTTAAATATTGATTTAGAAGAGTAGTGTTTGAAGGGAAGGCACTATGAGTTCTATCAGAAAACAAATTTTTCTCATCTGCCAATGCCTCGGCCTGTCACATACCAGTACTACCTTCACTTTCACCTGCAAAGTTTCAGCTTGAAGGAGAAACAGAGGCCTCGGGGTACACCCGAGACACAGCTGTGCCACAGCCACCATCAAGATTCCCTGTGCAAGCTGTTTTGCACAAAGCGTGACATGAAGGGCAGGCAGCTGTTAACGCTTTCAAGAATGTACAGCGAATAAGGAGACAGAGCAGGGCTGATGCTCTTATCTAGGCCAGTGATTCCCAGTCTTCCCCCTCAACACACAGCTCTCTGCTGGTTATCGATGCTGTTTGTAGGTGAGAGACTGCTTCTCCAAGTCCAGTACAGGCATCTCCAGTTTCCTCCCCAGAAGAGTGCTCAGGCTCTGCAGAATGTGCTTTCCACGGTTTGCAAGTTCTTGCTTTTCCAACACTGATTTGATTGATTTCTTTGACTGACTGAAACAGACAGGAGGTAAGAGGAGGAAGTAAACTGGGAAATGGCACACTGCATCTGAAAGAGGTTTCCCTGCTCAACTGGAGATCGACACTGCCAGAGTGAAGCAAGGACGATGTTAAGAAGTGCTCTTATACCAATTCTGAAGAGGACGAGGTTAGAATACATTTGCAGGATCTCACAACAAAACGCTGATTAAAAAAAGAAACTAAAAATCTTTAAAATAAAACCCACTATTACATTCCTGGGGATGTATCAACTCAGAAGACCCTGGATGTTAGCACCTCAGTACCAATTTTCTCCAGGAACATGTCCACCTTCTGATTAAAAATGACCCAGCTGGTTATACTGAAAATGCTTTGTTCACAGGTTACCCTATAGTAAGGTCTTTTTATGCTTCCTCATTTGATAAGACTGAGTGGTTTAGTTTTCTTGATCTGTTCTCCAAGCTTCAGGGCCATGAGGCCTGGTCCCCTGTGAAAGCAGCAAGAGAATCCCCCCGCGTTTGTACACAAAGCTGTCCAGGCAGGACTCCCAGGATGTTTCTCTGTAATGTGCTTGCTTTCTGAACTTTTTTTTTTTGCAACAAAGTCTGTGTGTCTATAAATACAATCCACTCTTTACAGTAAAAAGTGTTAAAATGTCAAAAAAATAAATATCCATGTTACAGTAACTAGATTATTCAATAAAATACATCCCTGCCATTCTTGATTGAAATGCTCAAAGAGAATTAATTTCATTTGGACATTTTCCAGAGATTCGGGTTATTGCAAATCACTCCTGGGGTGGGAAGGAGAAGCATCTTCTCTTCCTGTAAAGTGTGATGAAGGGAAATGAAGTGGAATCTCAGGGAAATCAAAATGCCAGTATCGGGAAGCTTTGGGGGAGATCTGTATTACCAAGTAGCAGAGCTGCAGGGCTTATTGGTCCTGACCGTGGCATCAGAACACTCCCCTTCAGAAGAGTCACAGTCTGATTCTCCAAACTGTGCTGGGTTCTGCAAAGCAAAAGGAAATGGGAAGACTTGAGCAACATTCCTCTACTGCAGATCAACCGCACCATCCCAGTCTGTAAGAGCAGACAGACAGGCAAAGGTCACCACCAGCAGAGAAGGAGAGATTGGCAGCATACAGGAGATAGCAACAGTACACAATTGCCCTACCAAACGTCACTTGTCTCCCCTCAGTGAGGGGACAGCTGAAAAATATTTGGTCAGAGCACTACCAAACAGAGATGGAGTTATGAGAAGATGGTGCAGCAGGCTCTGCCCTACCCCTCCCAAACACCTGAAAGACAGTAAAAGGAAGAAAATCATTTTAGCATCAGCAGCCTTGCTGGAGAAGTTAGACGCCGACAGTTTATATCCAATCCGTTTCATTCTCTATGTGCTATTTTTTATCCCACTTAATGCAACTGCAAATCCGATGGCCTCCCAATATCACACTCATTTTCATCGGCAAATCATGTTCAGCTTTATTTGTGCTACTCTCCCCCATCTACTCATCTGGCCAAGTATGAGAAAGGCTGGGTATTTAAGCAGTTGCTTTGCTGTAGTACACCTACCACAGCATTTACTAGGTAGTCATCGAACTTTCTGGCCCTTGGACTCCTTTCCGTAACATTTATTTACCTTTTTTTTTTTTTTAAACTCAGTAGAAGGAAGCGGGGATAACTAAACTTACAACTCACCTCACAGCTGTGTTCATCTGCACAGAGTTTGCCCAGAGACATCTGAGTCTTGACCCTCCGCACGGCACACTCTTTGTCTGAAAGCCCATCAGACTGAGTGGAGATTTCAATGGGGATCTCTGGAGTCTGGGACAACATGTCCTCCAGCTTCTCGGCCAGCTCATCTTCCAGCTTGGTGGCCAGCTCATCCGGGCTGTTCGAATGATCACTTGTGTTCCCCTCCTCTCCATCTGACACAGAGAAGTTCTCCGAGCTGAAGGTTGAGTAGGACTGGCAGCTACTAATGCAGCGGTGAGGTCTGCAAACCAGGAGAGTAGTTCAGTGAGTAGTACCACAGTGCCTCTGACTGCAGAGCAAAAACCATTTCCTGGGTGCTGTGTTTGGCTACTCTGCTACAACTGGCCTCGACAGACCCCACTCCTGGTGCCCGCTCAGCCCCGGGCGAGCCTGTCCCCAGGAGCCCGCTGCCAGCTAGAAAGGTTACAGCTTCACAGCAGACAGGTTTCTGCGCACGCTCTTGCTGCACAGAGTAAGAATGAGCTGGCGAGCCAGCACAGCATTGCAGTTCGAACGTAAGGACCTCTGTTTCTGATGTGTAGCAAGGGTACAGGCAGCTTGCTTTTGAGACGTACATGACAAAACCCTCACAACATTAGGAGTGCAGTGAATGCAGAGTAGCTGCTACATCCTTACACAGCTTCCCCCGGCAAACCTCTCATCTTCCTTTCTGAAGCATGCAATGCAGGGCAGAGTTTTGCACCTGTACTTTTAACTGGCATCTTCAGCCCAAGAAGATTAGGGCTCGCTCACTGTAACAGGCGGTCCAGGCCACTCAATCCTGTTCTCCCTAGCAGATACCACTCAGGCACAGCACACACAACACTGCTTGGTTGCTTCTCCACACTGGGCTAAGGGCTTGATCCTTCCAAAAACATCTTTGAGCAGAACACGTCCAATCCCTAGAAAAGGCTTTACATCAACTCTCCAAGAGCCTCTTCCCACCCAAAGAACACATCTCCCACTGAGTCATAACAGATCTGCGAGGCTGGCAGCAAGAGCTCTGCAAAGCGTTGGGCTGCCTTTCACACCTTGGAGCTATGAAATCTACCAGCTTTGGAATGATTTAGTTCAAGATCTGCATCTTTAAGTTCATCTGTTTTTATATGGTCTTGTCTGCTACATGTTCATATTAGCTGATCTGCCCCGGAGCATATTTTTCTTTAACAGTCCTTTTTCCTAAAGAAAGGCTGTACTGTAGGGTTCAAGCTAATTCAGCTGGGAATACTTGCATCACCTGGCAGTGATCCCAACAGACAGGCTAGAATTTAGGTATGTGTGCTCAAAAATAAGCTCACAGTTACTTGAATATGGAAATTGCCTCATGCCAGGATTCAACAGTAATGGTACAAAATACCAGTTCACTGAACACGCCAGGAGACCCTGAACAGGTCATGAAATGAATTCAGGAAAGGCAATTTTTCTTCCAAGTTAGTAAATCACAGAAGCAGCAACAGTCCACAAGAACTGTATGAGTCAGAAAACTCATCTAGTCCAGCGTTCTGTCTCGACCCTAGGCAGGAAAAAATCATCTGGGAAAAGTATGAGGATAGGGTGTGCAGACAGAGCCTGCTTTCTCCTGACGTATCTTCCTGGTTTGTACCGTTTGGCAAACCAGACTTCTGAGCTGAAGATCAAACCGGGATGACAGTGCTAACAGCCACTGATGGATCTCTACTCCCTAAATTTAACACTTACGACTTGTTTATGTTTTGATTTCCACAGCATACCTTGACAATGAGCTCCACATCTGAAAATGTTTTGGATGGAAAAAGCGCTTCCTTTTGCTCATTTTAAACCCCCTGTTTGCTTCCCTAGGTGTCTCTAACGTGAATGTCAGGAATCACTCCTTGTCTGTTTTCTCCACATAAATTACAATTTCATGCATCTCCAGTATCACCTCTCCTCCTGCTAGACAAACATTTCTTATGGATTTAATCTCTCCTTCTATAGAAACCATCCCTAACCATTCTTGTCACACTTCTCGGTACCTTTTCAAATTCTACCATGGTCTTTGAGCTATGGCAATAAAGGTGGCATTTAGGATTCAAGCTGCAGGTGTGCCATGGATGTATACAACAGCAGACAGGCTTTTATCTTCTTCTCTGCTCCTTTCCTAACAACCTTTAACCTGTTTGCCCACTGGATCACTTCTACACTTCAAGCAGCTGCTTTCATAAAGCTCCGGCACCAATTCCATCATCTCTTTCCTGAGCACAGGGCTGTAAAGCCTGCTTTACATAGGCTTAGGTAGGAACACCCCCTCAAGTCTTATTTTACAGGCGACAATGAATTTGATTTGCCGTGTTGTCACCTAGCTCTTCAGTCCTATCTGAATTCAACTACAAAGTCGCTGGAGTCACCCCCACTGCAGCAACAGTTAATAAACAACATTTGACAGAGTCCACAAAGGGTCGCAACATCCAGTAAGTCTGCTTCTGGTAAAACAGGTGCAGCAGCTTATTTTTATAGGGTGAATAATGTTATTAAGTGTGATCAAGTTGTGCTACAAACAGCCTGCAGCAGAAAAGCTGTGCTGGAGGTAACATCTCAGAACAGGCTGAAAACAGTGAGCGAACATGCTGGATGGGATGCACGGAATGGGATTCTTTTCTTTTGCCAGAACCTTCCCACAGTTTCAATGCTACTGAGCAGCTGCTATGAGAATTCTCCTCCTGAGTTTTGTCCCACCAAAGAGAGATCATCATGGAATACCAGATTGGGAGGGACCTCAAGGATCATCTGGTCTAACCTTTCTTGGCAAAAGTATGGCCTAGACAAGATGGCCCAGCACCCTGTCTGGATGAATCTTAAAAGTGTCCAATGTTAGGGAATTCACCACTTCCCTGGGGAGATTATTCCAATGGCTGGTTGTTCTCATTGTGAAAAATTTTCCTCCTATGTCCAATTGGAATCTCCCCAGGAGTAACTCGTACCCATTACCCCTCATCTTTTCCACATGACTCCTTGTAAAAAGGAAGTCTCCATCTAATTATTAGAGTTAATTCACCTTTTACCTTTGTCTACGAGGAAACTCCACTTCACTGTCTACTTCGCCCTCTTCCTCTTCTGAAGAGTCATCACCGCTCTGGCAGAAAACAAAGACAAGAATGATATCACATTTGTGAAAGAACAAACATGCAACTACATGGCTGCCCCTTGGTCCTCCAGGACAAAACCACTGTGTCAACAGGCTGCAACAATCTAGACAAGAAAATAACCTGCGTATCAGTGAAAATTGACTCGGGCATCTTCTTACGAGGAGATTATTTCAGGCAGTCTTAATGTTGCCATTTCTGAATTTGGAGTGATTGACTTTGAAATACACTGAAGTACTTTAGCAGGCACTGAGTACATAATGTTCCAGATTTTTACAGAAGCAAATCAAGTAATTAGCATCACACTGAAATCCACATAAATTATTGAGCTGATCTGGCACTCTTGGCTTTATGACTTAGACCCTTTTCTATATGAGCCCAACACAAAGCAGGATGGGGATGACACAGCCTTTGCTGGTGGGATTCACCAACTAGAAAACTTGAGTTTTGTTCCATTATCTACTTCAGTGAGCACAGAACCTTTTATTCTCCTTTTCCCATTCTAATCTCCCCGCTGCAGGCTTGTTCTTTTGACAGCCTCCTCCTATCCTATCTAAACTGACAACATCTGGTTTAGACTCTGCCTTTATCTCATCCCATCCCCTTGTAATATGAGGTTCTCCTCCTCCCTTCATTCTGGGCCGAAAACACACTCTTGGTCTGGTACCCATGCTCTTTTCCTTCACTTTTCCACCCAGGCCCAGTTTTCCTGCTCTTTGAACTCCACTCAGACTAGTTCCTACTTCTCTCACCGCCTGCATGGTGGAAGCAGGAGGAATAAAGAACAACTCCATTTCTGCACAACTGTGCTGTAACATCTTGCAAAATCATCACAAAATACATGAGAACTACGACTTTTGGTCAATGGGGGCAGTTTCTGGCAAGTACAGCAAAAGACCATGGCAAATGCTTCATTTCTGTTCCAAGGCACAGAAGCGCTACAGATTCTCAGTGAAACTAGTACACGATATTTAACATCACCAAATGAATGCATTTACCCCTTCCTTTGTTTTGAGAAAGGCTTGAAAACATTGAGACTGTTTCAACAACAAAAAAAATCGGCAGACCAAGTTTCAGCTCAAACAAAAACTGGCTAAATTGCAAGTAGCAGAGAACTAGGCCCTATCAAACCCACATCTGACAACCCTCATTATTAGCAGTACACTCTGATATGCCTACAGTACTTCTCAATGAGATTGACTTTAAAAGTATGTCCAGATCACAAAGCAAAGTTCAGATAGGCACGATTTCTTTACGATAAAGTTGTACACATAACTCTACCACTACGTGCTTCGCTACTATCCTATATCCAGACATTAGCCTATGCTACACATCTTCTGTTGGTGGAGAAGGAAAAGAAGAGCAAGCTTTGGGGTTTTTTTCAAATCGCTATGCTGTACTCTTACCTTTTGAAGGGGTCTTGCTTTGCAAGGTAGCACTGAGGAAGCCATGTGCTGGGGTGTGCCTAGGGCGGACGGCAACTTACAGTTGCTAAAGCCCTCTTCCTCCATCTTCTCAATGAACTGCGCGTTTTCGTATAGGGAAACAGATGTTGGTGACTGAGAATGGCTCATCCCTGTTTCAACAGATGACATCTGTACCTGACCACTGTCCTCTTCCCTGCACTGAAGACAGGAATTATACGGATCTGTTTGGCAACACTCCCAATGATCAGTTTTGCTTTCTTTGCTCTCCAGATTCCTTCGGCAATCTGCTTCCATGGCAGTGGAGATGAGATCGGGGCTGGAACCAGACATCCGCCTTTGCGCGTGGTTACTGAGAGGGCTCCGCAGCGCTGCTGCAGGGCCAAAGTACCTTAAGTTGTTTGCGCAGTTGGCAATATCTTGTCCGTGGGCATGAAGCCGTGAGTGATGGCCATGGGGATGGCTGTGGCCAGGTTGCTGTGGTAGGCCGGGATGATGAGGATGATTATGAGGTGGAGGTGGGGGTGCATCGTCTTGCACTGGCTGGTTTTTCAAGATCCCTGCAAAATCATTGTAGCTGCCTTTGCTGTTCCCTCGGCGGTGACGTGGCTTACTGCGGTAGCGGCTTTTGCCACTCAGTGTTGACATTTTGGGACTTCCTGAGACTGGTGAGCCATTGGATGCTGCTTCTGTGCTGGGTATGCCCTCTGACTTCAGTAGATCTGGCCTGAGAGACAGTCAGCAGAAGCTACACATTAAACCACAAACTAAGAAAGGACATCGGCTCAGAGCCAGGATGAAGAGGCAGCTGCAGCCATAAGCACACTGCTTTCTAAAATCTAGAGGCTTCCCTCCCCTTCAGCTGTTTGACTTCTGCATTTAGTTTCCTTTGATCCTCTCCACTCAATGTCCTTTCTGTTCAGTCCATTATGCTCTAAACTCCTTTCTCGCTGCTTTTTCCAATATCTGCCACATACTCTCCTTTTTCCGCTCTTATTTTGATGTTCTGCTCCCAAAATAGCTCCCTCCTAAGACCTTGGTGTAGGGCATGTCTCCTACCATGTGCATATAGAATGCTCAGCACAATAGAGTCCCAATCTGCTGATGGTTATCAGCCTGCTCATTTCAGAAGCACATGTGGATATTAATTCAGAAGTGATTATTCACTGTTAATCAGAACTCTCTAACTCCTGGAAATCCCAGAAAAGGGAAGAATAAAATAGACAGCATGTCTGAAAAAACAAATCTCACTTTCTGAAAGTCACGCAGAAGAGAAATAGCTGAAAGGACAGTATGAATTCCCAAATCTCAGATCCCAGTTTAATTCCTCAATAATGAATGCATCCTCCCTGAGGACGGGCTGATTTCCACAATCCCTCACCTGCTTATTACCATTCAAGACAAGGATGATCTAACTGCTCTTTGCTTTGACAGTTAAAAATTCAAGACACACATTAGATACCTCCTGCCAGAGCAACATCATCTCTGAAAAAAAAAATCATATGGACCAAATGGTTCCAGAGAGCTGCCCAGGTAGAAGGAATGGCAGGATTAATTTCTTTTACCTTAAGATAATTAAACAATTGTGATTCTGAGGATCAGAGCAGGCCAAAGAGAGAACATCCCTTTGGCTTGTCCTGTGTTGTCATCAGACTCAAAGGGGAGTAAACTGCCTGCTCATCTCAATGGGGATCTACCACTGGTTCCTGCCACAGAACTAGGTTGTTACTTCTTACCGTTTAGTCTGGCTGCCTGGTTTATGGGAGACCCCTTTCCTCTTCATCAGCTTCTCTACTGTATTGGGGTGGATTATTGGTCTGACTGGGTGGCGTTTGTAAGTCCCAGGGTATTTCTTTTCCACTGCTTGTTCCCTCCTGAAATATTGGGGAATTAAAAAAAAAAAGAAAAACGACACACGAATAGATCAGTTCTCTCTTTATCCAACTGCAGCTCCTGGTGGACAGAAACACAGCATCACTGTGAGCACACTGTGTGCCTGTTTCTCAGCTATGACTGGGTGCAACACAACATGCTGTTCTGGGAAAGGACACAGTCATTTTCTAAATTCTCTCTGCAGAGATCAAGGAGTTAGAGCAGGGCCCTGGTGCACAGTTCAGAAACAGCACTGCTTTTCTCTTTATAAAGGGGCCAAAGGATGTCAAGACCAAATGGGAAAGGTGCCTTCCTCCCAGTCAGTAAACATTGGGTAAAGATATGTGCACTAAGTGGTCTGTAGCAGTCTGCTTTTACGGTGCCTCTCCCTGCTTGCCAGCTCGCTCTTTACCCTCTAAGTTTGTCAGGGGACACTAAATCTACAAGCACAACTATGCAGTTTAGAAACAAAGTACTGGTTTATTCTCCTGTATGCACATTGCCATGTGTGTGGCATGCCATTATGCCCAGAGATACATACTTTATGAGCTCCTTCTCACGGACCTCCAGCTGCAGCATAATGGCGCTGAGCTCCATGTATAAGTTATTGGCTCGCTCCAGTTTCCTCTCGTAGTGTTCGCGGATATCCAATGCATGTCTGAAAAACAGAAAAGTCATTATTCCACAGTCTGATATCCATGGACCAAGAGAGGAGAATAAGGAAAAGTACAGGTGCTTTACAAAAAGGCCTTCTAAAAGTCAAATTTGCCAGCTGTATTGCACTGAACCCCAGAGCGAGCTAACAGTGAATGCCGATTAAGAACTTGATAGAGCAACGAATCATGAGATGATTTAGAGAGTGCTTAACAGTCTTGAAAGAGTAGCAATGCTTCTCACTAGAGAAGCTGCAAATGCCTCACGCGCATCCACAAGCCCTTTGGCCAAGCCCTGATCATCCTGTTTGCACAGAGAAGGGGCTAAGTCAGCTTCTAAAGAAACAGGGAAACAAGTCATCTGTTTGCATTTCATAAAAAGCAATATGCCTCTACAGACACCTTGAACCATAGCTGAAAGATGTGACCATTAAAAGCTCCCTAGGGCCAGGGAACACTGATCAGGAACTACATCAAACTGGCTGAACAAGGTTTCCTTTGGTTTCTCAGCTTTGACATAGAACTGCTACTTGGTGTTTCACGTTGCTCTGTCATAACTCTATTCGCAAATTTGTAGCACAAAAGATAACACTTTCCTTTCTTAAATAAACATTCTGGTTTCATTTTTAAGTTCGTCTAATGTTCAAAATTAATTTCAGTGGGCTGCTAAATCGGAGTGTGTTCACTTCTCTGGAAATAACTAATCCAAAGAATGTATCAGGGCAGAGAAAGCTCACAGCAAACTGCAAGATGCATTTTCCACTGAGATGGATGTACCTGCTTCAGCGCTGTTACCATAAACACCAAAACTCAGGCAGAAATACTCCCTAGTAAACACACAAGCCTTTGTCTGTCTTGCCTGGAGCGAACTGTTCAGACTGCCCAAGAGCAGGGACAGCTTCCACTGCTTCTCTCTCTCTCTCTTTCCATCAGCCAAGCAGTGCTCAAGGCCTAGGGCATGGCCCTGGGAACTTCAGTTTCTGCACTAATGAGGAACTTAGGCTGCCCAAATTTATGCCACCAGGAATACCGAGTCCTGTTTTGGAGTCCCCAGTCTGAGAATGAAACAGTCAGGGGCTGGATGGAGCCCATGCCCTGTGAAGAGAAGCTCAGGGAGCTGGGCTCATTTATCTGGAGGAGAAGGCTGGATGGGAAGAGTGAGCAGTAACCATAAAAGACTGTCAACAGACCTCAGCTCTTCTCTTCGGCGACGAATCAATTCTTCATCTAGCCGGTGGATACAAGTTCCTTCACTTTTAATTTTCTCAAAATGTTTCTTCACTTCTTCTCTCCATTCAGCCTAGGGAAGCAATTTATTTTCAGGTATTTACAAAGGATTGGGATCCCTGGTTGCACCAAAGAAAAACTTGTGGGCAACATTCTTCGTGTCTGCAGAAAATTACAGGTTTGGTTTGAAAACGTGTTTCTGTCAGCTGAATTATTTTGGGTAACAACATGGCAGCATGTTTAGTTTCAGCATTTCCAAATGGTATTTCCAATTTTGTGCTCAGATGAGATCATTTAAAACATATCTGCTTTTCCTAAAAAAATATTTTTAAAAATTCCTAAAGCTTTTTTCATCCTAAGACAACATTTTCTTCCCTTCTGCCATTTAAAGTAAACAGAAAGGCTTATGACTGTGAAAGCTATATTTGTGACAACGATGACTGTCACTAGGGTGATACGAACTCTATTTGCCCCTTGAAGACCTGGCTCTTGCAGCTTTAATAACTGCACCCACCTCCTCACATACTCCCCAACACTGTACAGATCCTCTCTACTGGAGGCAAAGTTTCATTCTCATTCCCTCCTTGGGAGCAGACAATAGCTTGCTGGGTAGGATTCGGAGGAATCTCTAAGAACAGACTTTTAGATCTTCCCTGAAAGTCCCAGAGTCCTTTCACTGCCCTGTAATACCTCTTTGTCCCACTGGCTGCCCTGCTTATCTTCACTATAAATGCAATGGTTCTGCTCTCAGCATTCTCATGGTCTCCTGCACAACAGTACTGGGAGAACAGCTGGGAGCAGAACATCTGAAGTCAGCAGTCTCAGGGAGAAGTGAATGAGACAGCGTTGAGTTTCTGACTAAAGTTGGCAGATGTCTCAGTTTGTGAAAGCTTAGGTAAAAAATTTTAAAATACCCATCAGTTTCCTTCTCCCCAGGAATCAAACTGAAATCACGGATCTGGACTTTTGCCATACTCGATGCAGCCTCTAAAATCAGATCCTTGGAGCTAACTCTAGTACTTACGGGCTACAGCCGTTCTCCAGTTACCTGTGATTTGAAATAGGTTTCCTGAGGAGTAGCCAGCACATCAGCAGATGCGATATCCAGGTGCATCAGCGTCTGCCGGAAGGAGGGACGATTCCGGGGCTTGCTCTGCCTGCAGCAAAACAGACAAATACTGAAGCATGAGATGAGGTTAACATTGCTAGCTTCTCCTACCCTTCTGTTTCACGTGAGAACATGTTCTCTGAATCGTGTAGCTTGGCAGATTAGAGCAAAGGAGTTTTTCTGGTTTTCTCTTTTGCTGAATATGAGTTTATTGTGCTAGAGTTGTTTTGTATTCAGGTTTTGGTGTGTGATGATCTATTCTGAAGAAACAAAAGAGATGAAAACCATTTAAAATACGAAAATGCGATTACAAAGTGAAAGACAGGATGCAAACTGAAACAGTTCCTAACGTGTTGGTCAAGAAGAAACAGATCTCAGTTCACTACCCCGTTAATTTCCAACTTTTATAACTGGAATACTCGATCTAGTAGAAATTATAATTTACATACAACAAAACAGGGTATCTATAAACACCAAACGTATCTGTGTAGCCACGTAGCACATGCTTCAGCCTACACAGTATTGTAATGCACTGAACATCTCCGTAAGTTCCCATTCAAGTACAAAACCATTTGCAGCTTTGACAAAAGAGACCAGCACTCGAGTTTCAGGACTGAACCCATCAGTCTTGTTGCACGGATGCAGTGCTCAGGACAAGAGCGAGCTTCCGCAGCCACCTCTCCCCTACAAACCACCTACTCCCACTAGGTGGGGATACGAGTGTACGTACTCCATGTCCAGAGCTGCACAAACTCCTTCCTGCCTTTTGCAGCCATGCGTAGAAGCACAGCCAGGCAGGGCACGTCTCAGCACAGACAGTGCAGCAGCACGACCTGCTGCAGCTCAGGGTCAGAGGGGTAAACAGCCACTTGAAGAAATCCATAGATGCTCTGGCTTGGTTTTCCCTTCATGCCATGGAGAAGATGGCTGGTAAAACTCATGGAGTGGGAAAATGCTGGAAGACTGCTTACACTTTGTGTCAAGATGCAATTACTAAGACATAGCATTAATGCATGACCCAAGACAAAGAATTTCAACTCTAATCTGGTACGTGGAGGAAACTGAAAGCATTTTCCATCTCTATACCTGTAAAATCCTGGTTTCGTTCAGAAAGCTCAAATTTCTTTGTTCAGTTCAAAAACCAGTCACTTACAATGGGTTTCAGAGTGAAAAATCATTTCCTTTCACTCTGGAGCCAGCCTCAAGAAATTTTACCCCTACTTTCCTTCCAGCTCCCACAGAGCTATCCTTTATCACCCACTTTGCTACAACAAAGCAACCACCTCTGTGAAGGCTCCTGAAGATGACCTTCATCCTGCCTGCTCCTGATTCACACTGGACAGGCAACTCCTGGGTAAGTGTCACCCTGCTGGGGCTCCCATTAAGCTCTGTTTCCCCACTTCTCGCCTGTTCAATTCCTTCCCCCTCACTAGCCTGTCTCAAGAGTCTGCCCGCTCCCTTCCCTGCCCCATCCACTCAGCAAACCAGACAGGTTTCTTCCTACTTCCTCGAAGCTCAAAATGTCCTTCTGAGGCCTGGGCCTGCTGCCACAAGGAAGCAGAATCCAAAATGTTAAAACTTACCGCTCTCGTGACAAGTGTTAGAGTATTTAAGAGCGCTCTGCTCTGGGCTCAACACTCCCACCCTGATTCTGGTGTCATTGGTTTTATTGGGAATCTGGCAAGAGCTGGGAGACAGCCCTTAGGTCTGTGCAGTGCAGGGTTCAGGCTCTTACCAGGTCTGCTTCATGAGGATTTTGAAGCCATCTGGGCAGGTAGAAGGGACAGGAAGGTGCAGGCTGTTACTGCCCACTCCCCAAATGATGGCTGAAGAGTCCACGTCCTTGTAGGGAATCTCTCCTGTAAGCAGCTCCCACAAAACTACCCCAAACGACCTGATGAGGAAATAAACCAGGATAAAAGCTTCCACGTGAATTCAATTTAACAGAAACAGTTGGAGCCTGAAAAAAACCCACTGTTTGTTTGGCAAAACAGTGAAATAGGTAAGTCTGATCTGAAATTGCAAGTAGGTGCAACAGTGTTTATGTACTAGTTTTTAACCAAGAGCAGCTATTTCACACACCAGGTAACACTTCCTCCTCTGCCCCAGCACTGGGCTGAACACCAAACCACATCAGTTTTCACCCACCCTTTCCTATTCCTTTGTGAGATTTAAAAAAATCCTGAAAGCTCGTTTTCTGTATAGATTAAATCTTATTCCTGCTAAATGAAAAGGAAAGTTAGCTTTCCTGCGATAGACTTTTGACTGTTCTTATTGGTAAGAACAGATCATCTACTACTAGACAGACTGAACTGACAAGTGTCTTACAGAGACAACACAACAAAGGTTTTGCGGTTGGGTTTGGGTTTTTTTTTACATTTCATTTAACTTTTTTTCCCCTAGACAAAAGCTCCCTCTGCTGTTACGTGTACTCCTAGGTAAGAGGCTCATAGGTTTGAGACTCGGCACTACAACTACTGCCACAGAGAAATTAAGAAACAAATGCAACATGTATAAAAGCCCAAGTATCAAAAGCACACGCACTCTCATCTGATATTTATTTTGTGCTGAAGAAAGGAAGGCTAAAGAAAGAAAAAAATAGGAGAATTCTACCTGGAAAAGAGCCTCCTGTTACAAGAACTGAAAGATATAGATAAGAAAACTCACTTTGCGTCTCTTCCTTAGTGAAATGATCAGTAAGGACCAAAACCTTAATTTATAACAGCAAACAGTTATTTGTTTTCTTTACAATCTTCACCCAATAAAACACCAAAGAAATATCAAAGCAGTCAATACAGAGGTAAACAAAATGCTGCTGAGAACCAACACTACTCTTACTGCACACTAACAACCAGGCTGCGCTACGAGGTGAGGTACAACCATCTCAATTTCAAACACAGATGTATCACCTTACGTGCGTGCCCCATCCGTCTGTGGGACACCCACCCTGCCAAGCTTGCTGGGAAGTCAAACCAGGTGAAAAATGAGAAGTGTGTTTCTGGCTTGTACTAATATCAAGTTGCTTTTATTAAGTACAGAAGAACATCTAAGGGATAAACTGCCTGCATCTGAACAACCATCAGTCAGGTCAGGACAAAGAACTTCATGTGAAAAAGGTTGCACTTTCAAAGCCCATCGGCTTCAAATCGGGGAGGGGGGGACACGGACACAGGACACCAACAAAACAAAGCAAGCAGAATTGGAACATTTTTTCCCTTGATTTTTTTTTCCATAGCCTGCAGGAAAGCAGGGAAGCATGTAGTTGGACAAACTACCAGGAAACCCCATCTGGTTTCAGCTTTGTTATGATTAAGAATTGACAAAGGATTTTCAAGACTCCCGGTACGTTTGGGTTTTGTTTGTTTGTTTGTTTTTAGCATGCTGCTAAAGATGAGAGAGAGCAGGCATATAAGCAGCTTAGGAACTGTTCTCATTTGTTGTCAGTATTCATGAACATTGCTTCTACTCATCTTGGCGGAGGAATGGATGTCAAGGAGGAGTTTGAGCAATCACCACTGCAGCAGACTCAAGAGGAACTTGCACCAAAGGCACCTCTAGGTTTGCACCAAAGAGCACCATCTCTAAGTCGCTGAGGAATGGAGTGCCCCCAGCCCTTAGCAGAGCTAGCAGCTGGTTTTTATTGGACATGATGCTCCACACGATATTCCTGAAGGACAGAAAGCCGAGGGTAGAAATCCAACACCATTCCTCCTCATGAACTTGTGATCCAAAGGGAGGAACTCAGAAGACAAACAGTGAGTGTATTTTCTTTCCAAAACCACCTAAGAGTTTCTCCTAGAAGAGCTGGCTATGCTATGGCCTGCTACATCCACATGAAATGAGGACACAAAACACTGTGCGCACAAAACGAGCTGTATACCCCAGATTACAAGACTTTCCCTATAGGAAATCTTGACTGAAAGTCATGACCCAGCTGCGAGCTAGAACACCGGCAGCAGGCTGCTGTCTGATTCCACTTGCACTCTGAACTACCCATGGCTTTGACCTGCAGCTTCATGCTGCGTTAAGGGAGGTGACAGCATTTGAACCTGAAAAACCACAAGAAGGTAAATTCATCCTGGCTGTAAAGCAGGGAGAAGGACATTTGTCCTGGCTACTGACATTTAATATGCAGAAATAACAAGGCAGAAACTGAGATGCAGCTCCCTTGAGGACCCTGAAACCTGTGGAGAGGCATCCCAAAGGAGCTCCAAGGCTGAGTCCTCTGTCAAGCATCTTTAATAGCACAGAGATCTAAACGTTTCCTTATCTTCCTTTGGACACAGAGTACCTTTCATGTGGAATAGAAAGAGGTGTTCAAAACTCTTACGATATACCCCGGTTTCCTCCCTCTTGGACCCAGGGTTAGATTCACTGGACTATAATCCTGTGGCTGTACATGTAACAGCCAAGCCCAGCGTGCAAAAAGCAGAAGGACCCTTCAAGCTAGAAGAGTAGAGGCCTCCCTACAGCTCAAGCGTGGCCCTGAAGAGGGTAGAAAGCAAATGCAAAATACCCTGGCTGCAGAAGTTGCTGAGGGGACCCTAAGCACCAGGTGTGGAAGAAAGCTCTGACCTGAATAATGACACAGGGAAGAATTGTTGCATTTGCTTACTGCAAG
This sequence comes from Cariama cristata, assembly GCF_000690535.1. Lineage (NCBI taxonomy): Eukaryota > Metazoa > Chordata > Aves > Cariamiformes > Cariamidae > Cariama > Cariama cristata. The sequence continues at coordinate 41,277 of NW_009614545.1, read as the reverse complement.
ACACAGATAGTCTGCACCGAGTCTCAACAGGTACCTTCAGATCTCAACACACAGCTTTTACACATGGTTATCATTTCTCTTTCCGTTATAGCCCATGATTCACTAACAGTTCAGAGCACTAGGCAGATGGAGAAAGGAATAGTGCACCATAGAGCAAACTATCCCCACACCTAGGACGAGAAGAGTGCTGAATATATCAGTGCTGGGAAACCAAGTGGCTAAACAGAAGGTGAAGATACTTAAACATTAATCCTACTCACCAGATATCCACCTTTTCAGAGACAGGCTCATTGCGTATCACCTCTGGGGCCATCCAAGCCACAGTTCCCGCAAAAGACATTTTGGTACTTTTATCACTGAGTTCTTTAGATGTACCAAAATCTGAAATTTTTACTGCATCCGTGTGTGTAACTAAAACACTGGAGAAAAAAAAGAAAATAAGTCAGTATTTTGCAGTTTTTCGGGTACCACAACAGCCACTGGGAGTAAATCCCTTCTTAATTAACACGAGTGGTTGCTGAGGCCATGCTGTCAACAACTGCAGTACAGGAAAAAAAAGATTATGCATTTTCACAATGAAAGCACTCATTCTCTTCAGGGTGGTTGCGTTTTGTGCCTCAAATGCATTTCTAAATGCTACAAGTCAAAAATCAATCTTGATAAAATTGCAAGTTAACAAGTCACTGAAGATTCACCATATCTGGGGACGTTTCAAAATTTTAGTAAAGCTGTACCTTAAACTGCACTGTAAACCATCTATAAGTATTATCTTCACGCACTGTCACAGTCATGTCACAGGCTAAAGAAGTGATAAACATCTAGGGAATAAGAATATAAGCAGCCAGATAGTTTTAGTCAGAAAGCAACAGAGAAATGAGAAAGATGCATTCCAGAAAGCCAGGGAAATAACAGAAGAACAAATAAGAAGGAAAAATAAAAAAGTAGAAGGTAACAGAATATCCCACTTTCAAAAAGGACCAGACACCATCAAATCATTTAAAAGTATCTCCTGACTGCTATTTATCATGTAAGATACTGGTAAAATTTCCAGTCTTGTTAAATTGCAGCACACGAGGAGAGTGCCAACAAGTTTCATTAGTTTCACTCTGATTAGTTTTCAGTCAACATGGAAAAAAAATAACAGGGCTTTTGACCTAGCTTTAAACTACTCCTCAAGAAAAACCAAGACAACCACAACTGGGGGAGGTTTAAGTAGCTAGAGACTCACTTTGGTGACTTGAGGTCTCGATGGATGATTTTGTGAAGGTGCAGATAATTCATCCCACTGGCAATCCCCGTGGACCAATCCACAAGCAGCCGCGGGGTGACTTTCCGCCCCGCTCGCAGGACTTCGTAGAGCTGTCCATGTGCACAGTACTCCATGATAATACAGTAGCATGGGGCTTGAGTGCAAACTCCTCTGTCAAAGAAAACACACAGCTAGTGAGGATCAGTAGAGTAACAGTCCCAGAGCAACTCTCAGTGGTGGAAATCAAGGGGCAGGAGAGTAACTTGCTCTGCCTGGGCAAGGGTCCTTCCTGAACCGGAAGGTGAATGTTTCCTGCATGCTTTGGACAGAAGGAACATCATTTGTGACAGAGGTGGGTTTCCTTCAACTTCCACACCTGCAGATTTTAGGCTTCACAGCAGGCCTTTTGTGAGCCTGCAAAATGTAGCATTGGGTGAGAATGGTGTCCATAGCTTTGTTTTCACAAGAATGTGTGACAATTTGAGAGGAAGGATGACCACTCATTTTGTTCTACAGACAGCTTAGTTCTTGGATTTTAAAAACTTGGCCAGGGTACACAAGCGAACGGCTCTGTCCTGGATAGAGGTATGTTTCTAACAAGTTTCACAACCTACTTGAACGCAATGATGTTAGGATGTTTGAGTTTCCGCAAGTGCTTGATATCCGTTTCGTTCTGATCTCTCACTTTCTTGATGGCCACCTCCTCTGCCCGGAATTTGCCCAGGAAGACAGCTCCCTGCGCACCGCTGCCCAGCCACTGCAGCTCTGAGATCTCCTCGAACGGGACCTCCCAGGTATCTAGGCACAGGCAAGCAAAGAGGGTAACGTAAAAGATCAAGACCACAAAAATGTTCTGCTGTACGATCACACCAGGACAGCACTTGCCATCTCCCTTAGTAAATCAAGGTGGACTTTTCTGGAGGTAGTAGATGGCATCTTCTCCTGGTACAGGCACAGCTGAGGCACACACCGCACACATTAGGCTCCAGCATCCCTTTCATCCAGTTCCTCTCCCTCATCACAGTCCCCCTCCAGTCTGTTCCTTCCCATCGTCCCAGCCGCTTTTTCAACAGAGCTCACCACCACTGCTAACCACCCAGGTGAGCTGCTTTGACTTAGCAGGCAGCAATTTAACATACCAGGGATGCTGGATTGGCAATTTAGGGAGGAGGTCCTCTACTCCAAAATTGAATGAGGACAGTACCTCTTATAAAGTACATGACTTCATTGAAAAGCATAGATGAGAAGAAACATTTAATATTTACAACTGACGTAAGACATACTGCGGGTTTTTCCCCTCCTGAAATAGGGCAAAAATAGGAAATAAAAGGGAAAGTCAGAGGTGGCAAGTTGTAAAACATAGACCAGCAACCACCAAGTTACCCGACACAAAGTACATTAACCAGAATCACCAGTCACAGAAACAGGTCTTTCCCACACCAACATTGTGTATATCAGCGTCAAATAGGCAAAAAAATCTTAAGTGATTCCTCCTCCTAGGTACCCACATGCACCTTGTTGGGACACTGCCAGAGTGGTCCAGTAGCACGGTATAAACTGTTTCAGAGCAGTTCTACTCATCAGAACATAAAGCCCTGTTGTCTCTGTGTCACCTTGAAATTACCTTAACGTCCCGCAAACAGCAAGATAAAAGGCAGGCAATAATTTATTTACTGTAACTCAATAAACGTGTAAATTCAGAGAATAAATTATTTAGCAGCAAAACCAACAAGTAACCTACTGATTTCCGAAATAAAAGAAAGTTGCACCTGCAAAGATCCCTATTTCAGATGACTATAAAGATGTGTCGTCTTGTTTCATCCAGTCTCTGAGCCATTGGGGTGGCCCCAGGGCTGCAACTGGGATTATGCAAAAGTGTCCATTTTCGATACTATCGCCACTGAAGGGAAACTTATATACCCAAGTGTCTCTGGACTGATCCCGATTCAAATCTTTCCCTCAAATCATTCCTACAACAGTCAGACACTAGCTGGATGTCTCCTGCCAAACGACTGCTCTCCAGGCATGGCCAAGGAAAGTCAGCTCCCATCCAGAGCCAGACCCCAGTGCTCGTTCCGCTCACTGAACTAGAAAAAAAACAACATTCTTAATCTACAGTAAAAATTTCCTTCCACTTGGCAGGGCAAAGTTCAACCCTCAGCACGTGTTTCTTCACAGACACAAGTCTATTTTTCATACCGATACATCCGCTTGCAACCTTACGTTGCACAAAAATGTTAAGACACCACATACAGCTCTCAACTGAAATGTATTATAACTAAGCAGGTCCAGTATCCACCGATTTGCTGCAGATGATCCCTATCCTCAGTTTTCAAGAATGCCATGACACGGTGAAGGTGATATTGCCTACCAGCAAACACACCCTTTGGTACTGAAGCAAGAAATGCCCATCCATGTAAGAACCTAACAGAAACTGATGCATGAAACATGCTGTGACCACTATCTTGACCACAGGACATTCAAGTATTTTAAAATAATAAGCATTCTTCTTCACCAAACAACTTGAGCAATTTTTTGTTGCAATACTTACAATTGTCATTTAATTCTTTAGACACTTAGACCTTAAAAGACAGTTCTTTAAGTAAGGAAAATAAAAGAAAACAAGGAAATTCACAAATAAATTGAGAAGATCTGTATTTCTCTTTAATTCACAAATGCATTGCTTCTGAAAGAAGGTGGCAAATACAGTTGATTTTTGTGTTTGTCGATAAACAGTATTTTTACATGGGCAACACTGAAACTATTCTGTTGTACTGAAATAGCTGTTTCTTTACATGTGAGAGGATGGCACTCAACATTGTCATTTATTTCCCTGAAGCACCCAAAGTTTGTGAGCAGTAATGGGTAACTATATTGCTATCACCTAGGAGCCCTAATTTGCTTTTAATATTACCTATTAACCTCCGCAATGGCAAAGGCAGAGAGAGATTGTAAACAAAGAAAGCAAAAGTTCATGCGCTTCCTCCTGCAAAGTCATCTCATGTTTATTTGGTGACATACATCCTTTCCCATATCCCACTTCCACCCTGATCATCAAGGACACGATTCAGGGAAGAGGTTTCAGTGTAGAAACAATCAGCGAAATAGCCTCCATCTTTGGGAATTTCAAGAAGAACAAAGAGTCAAACTATATGTAACATATAATGCAACAGTAAGACAAAAATAAAAATAAAAAACCAAAACCACCACAACAAACTTTCATTGTACAGGAGCTTGTTACTACATTTTAAGACAGCCAGCATCAGCGATTCCTTTGGCTCTCGTAACATATCAAGCACTGAAAAGCTTCCCAAAGAACATGATGCTGGTGGAGCAGAGCACTGGACTACGTTCAAGTGAACACCAGGGTTTGTTAGCATTAGTGGTGCAAACCTGTATTTTCGACTAGAACCCACACCCACCGATCAAAAAAATACATCTACATTACCCTGTGTATGTGCTCGCTACAGCTCCCTGGGACCACCCTCAAGGACCACAGGCTGACAAGGGTGAGCATTACAAAGTTGGTCGTATCGGTTCTGCAGAGGGGCATTGGGCAAGGCTGGAAAGAGAGGACTCGACACACTGCCAGCTGAATACAGCTGGAAGTTGAGACCACGCAGGTCACAAACCTCTCCCCACTGCCTGGATAGACCCATCCTGAACAATCCACAGTACCTTGAAGCAAAAACTGGTGAATTATGGCTGTCCCAGCTACAGCACAGCTACATAGCAGGTACAGTGAGAAACACAGCACGTGAGAGGTGATGCCGAGTTCTCTGTCATCTCAACCAACAGCTGGAACAGAAAAGGACTTGCTTAAACCAGCTGCAAGAACTCAGGTGCGTGGCTATGATGACTACCCAGAGTTACATCAAAGTGCGCGCCCAGAAGAGTAACACCTCAGATGATCAGCAGGGAGGCTAGGAAACACATCTGAACACATTAATCAAGACCAGACTGTACTGCCAGCCTTGTTAAAAAGTCCATTAACACTGCTTGGCTAAACAGCCTGTGAGATTGCCCAGACTTCAGGGCTTGCTACAGCTCTCCTAGCACTCCCACCTCTGCCAGCGGAAGAGAGACGAGGGTATCTCCTACCAGGATGGAGCAGTTTTTATTCCAGACTCTTCTGGGCCTAAAGAAACCTGTGGAATACTTCCCCTAAATAAATTAAAGTGT
>NW_009614545.1:0-35815 GCF_000690535.1 Cariama cristata | reverse complement strand
GAATTACGCAAGAGCTTGCGTTTCTAAGGTGATTAAGAACCATTTGAGTAGAATGATGGGAATCTGTTTCCCATGGGGAAGAAAGGCAGGAGCAGTCTGAGCCATTGACTCAATCTATTTGAAGCAAATTTTTGCCGTTTGCCAGTGCTGGCTGCTCGCCAGCATTGGCACTATGACAAGAAGCATCTCTAGTTTACAAAAAAAACCCCATAAACACAAGAACACTTCATAAAGCACCTTGCTCTCCAGGTTTACACAAAAATGCACACGATGACAGTAAACACAAAACTTGTGAAAGGGAAGGTGAAAGCAACTCTTGAAGTCAGATCCTTAATCCAAAGGAAATGGTTTGGAAGTCTAATGAGTCTGTAGAAACAGACTTACCATAATCTTGTAGAAACTTGGAAACAAGTCTTACTATGAAGTGCTAGAGTCCCAACAATCCAAATAAAATAACTGGCAGAGGCAAATTAAAGAACTAAGTATATCTCGTGAAAGCACTCACCAACAGCCTTTAGAAATCAGGGTAAACAACTGGAAAAACATAGTCAGGAGTGATTTTATGGGTCAAACCCAAAACACTTAAACCTCAGATAATCAACTGGCAGCCACTGAACAATATAAAAGCAAACACTCTCTCCAGGAATGACTACTCACCAAGCAGGCAGGGCATTTAACAGCAGCAATTGGCACTGTGTAGTCAACCAGCAGACCACTCTGCAGCAACTTCAAGCTGACCCAGCCTGGGTCCTCAAGGGAAGGACAGAAGCACACTCCACTTGATGACCATCTCAGATGTTGAGAAGGAAACTCAAGGAGTAATTTCAACAAGAAGATAATGTGGAATCACGTAAAAGTTGTTCTTATCTTTTTCCCCATTCATCAAGTCATGAGCCAAGCCTTCACAGGCAAGTTGGACTCAAGTATCAGACATTTACAAAGGGCATGAAACTTATTTGTATTTTACTACCTGCAACCACACCACACCAGCACCATCACCATGTCTGAGAGTTTGGGCCTACAGGAGATCCAAAGCAGGTGAGCAGGGATGCCAGTGAGCAGCAAAAAGCACTAGGAAGGATCTGCAGGCAACATGAAGTCTCCCATGGCTGCAGGTCCAAGCTGGACTCCTACCCCAGTTGTTGATTCAGCCCAACACAAAGGATTGCTCCTGGATAAGGCTTAAAGCAGTTGTTTCGGGGGCGGGGGGAGAAACAAAAAAAAATATCACCTGCACAGATCTGTGGCACCAGCCCAAAGCTGTAAATAAGCTCCCAGGGAAATGAAAGGCCACCGCAAGCCTCTCTTTACTGCTGAAAGAGCCAGAGACATTTCCTCAGCCTATCTTCTCCAAATGCATAGGACTGGCACAAACACAAAACTTGCATCCTCTGTGCTCTTGCTAAAAGACAGCAAAACCAAAAGCAATCACAGACAGCAGTTACTAAACTGCTGGCTCATACGTAGCTGATGAAACGCACACAAAGAAGATTTTCTGGTGGCAAGAAGCAAGAATGAGATCATCTGGAAAGCAGAACATGAATATTCTGATAAAGTCCTCAAGTTTTAGCACAGAAGCAGTTTAAAAAGGTTTATCCTTGGGTAACAGAAGCATACTACTACCGTCAGAGATCTAACTGATCAGCTCCAGAGGAAAAAAAAAAAAAAAAATTTAAAAAAAAATAATCTTCTTTTCACTCTCATTTATGATGGTGACGACATTGAAGATGCTATAACCACACAGGCCATATATAGCAGATCCCAATTAACCTTCAGCCTTACCACATCTGTAGCCATTTCAAAATCGCCCTCTTAGGAAGGGCCTAATGCCAACAGCATACTGCAACGTGTCCATGAATCTATGGCTCTGAACATGCTCATGACACTGAGAACAGCAAGATCCTTCTGTGCATACGAAGAGGAGCTCTACGTGCACCCCCCAAACATAACAATGCTCTCAGCTGCTCATTTTCATTAGTTAGCGCTTCAATCTTTTTTATTAGGGACTTTCATACAAAAGAAAGTATCCCCTGTGGGCCATCAAAGCACATATTAAACTGCAGTCTCCAATGCATCTGCTGTCCCAATTATACGCGAAATACAATCTCTTTGCCTCCCAGGTAGCTTTTCTGAAGCTACCCATCTGAGCTTACAGGCACCTGCGAGCATGTGATGGCTCAGCAGTAGCCAGCGATGAGAGAAGTCTGACCTGGTGAGATACCGCTCGTACGGGATAGTCGCAGAACTGCTGGAAGCAGATGATGTAACTCTGCATCTGCATCCTTTCCTCGGAAAGTTTCGGCTTTGCTTAAATACACTGAACATCCAAACTAAAGCAGCGTAACACAGCCATACCGACACCATGAATGTTATCCAACTGCTCTGAAGCTCCTTTTCCTTCACAAAGGAGACTCCCCAACCAGACGCAGCCTCTTCCAAAACTCACCACATCTGATTCCACATATTGTGCAATCACCCCAATAGTGTTAATTCCCCAAGGAATTTTCAGTCACCTTTTTTACCTACAGACTCAGCGATGTGTGACGTACTGAGTTTACAACATGCAGACAAAACTTAGAACCAACTTTGCCAAAGGATTTCAAAACCAAGTAAACTCTCGCTGAGCTGACAGACAAGAGGCTGCTGCTTAGGAGGGACTGGCCATTCTGCAGGCAGAGGTGGATTTCCTTGCTCAGTTATGAACTGGAAATGATTGACTCTAGGAAGAAGGAGTAAGTTTATTTCAAGGCAGATTCACCCAACACGTTATTTAACAGCTCTCTTCCCTCATATTAGGAACCGTTCCCCAACACAACTCTGGGGTTTAGATATGAATCACTCAGGTTTTCTGACCACATGTCTAATCATTTGTCTATGCCAGAAAACCATTTGATTAATACAGAGTCACAATCACAGCAACACAGGAGACTTCTACCCCACGGTATAGTACAGTGGCCAGGCTGTTCCCGTTTTCGATAAGCCTCAACCATTTCAGCTCCTTAATTCTAATGACAGATTGTTCTTTCCCCATCTGCCACTTCCCTCCCCCTGTGCTAGGGGAGAAAATAAGACACCAAAGGCAGAGCACACTCCGCTCTTTAGCTTTCAGTAACCTCGAAAGATATATGTATGCAATTGACTGGGACATTACTTATTCCCAAACTACATATTTTTTAATATATGGGGGTTTTTATACTCACATACTTATACATTTACACTCATACATTTATACATCTAAATGAAAAAGGTTATAAACATTAAAGGACCTATTTCTGGAAAGATAAGTACTGAATGATATTTTAAAGAGTAAAATTACTCCGGAGCAAAAAGACATAGAAGTTCATGTAATATGCCCATAAAGAAGCAATACTTCTGCTCTTTGGTAGTCAACCGAAGACAGCCTTCACATACACATACAGGAGTAGAAATGCCTATGTCTATGTTTTTCACCAGGCATGAAAAAACTGCAGAAACTAAGCAGTGGGTACAATCCCTGTGTTCAACACAATTCTTTCCAATCCTCACTTACACAAATACTCAGTTCACATTCAAACCTTGTCACAGCAGTCCAAAGCATGGGTCAGAACAGGCAATTGCTTCTGACTCCACCATGAGCTGCCTTTGCTACCAATGATAGCTGTTGGCTGTACAGTGCAGGATTTCTTTTTGCAAACCCATAATAGGGCTGCATGAGACAAAAGCGGTCACATGGAAAGCTGGGAAAAAGCTCTGGGTTCCCCTCTTCATCTTCACACGTTCCCCCAGAAGCAGTAAAGGTTTGCTTCTCTGCTTACCTTGCTGTTGCAGTTTGTAGTCGGTGGAGTATGCCTTGCCTATGATGTTCCACACGGGCCTCAGACAACCAAAAAGTCCCTCAAGAAACCCACCGCTCCCACTGCCTGATCTGTTGAACTGGACTTTAACATCATCCGCTCCACTGTTGCTCTCTCCATCCATAGTGTTCCTGTTGCCCTGAGGAATGGCTGTTTCAGACTCATCCTGCTCTCGCAGCTGCAGCACGCTGTTCTCGAACTGGTCCCTAGAGTCCTCGCTGATGCTGGTCAGCACCGCTGCAGTGACCGGGCTGCTCATGTTTTCGATGAGGTCTGCCTGCAGCAAGCCCTTCTCACGCACATCCTCTATGAGCTCGGGGGACGGGTGGTTTCCAGAGGGTGCACGTTCATCATGTAACCTACTAAAGTCTTTATCTTCACAGAAAGCTTTGCCGATCGAGTTTGGAGAGGAAGACAAGCTCAGGCGCTCCTGAGTACTGGCCATGATGCCGTGAGTGTGCATCAAGGAGATGGTCTGAGTTGATACTTAGAGAATTAGTACAACACAATTCAGATGTGACACATGGACCCAGTACCTGAAACAAGAGGAAAAAGAACAACTTTCAAATTTTTATTTAAGTATTTTTACTATGTGCACTTTCACAGAGGCGAGCTGATAATTAACTAGACATTCCAGACAACTGCTGATACTTAGTAAATAATTACTGCCGTAAAAGAAGCAAACAAATTATTCCAACAGAAACTCCACTCACACGGTACTCTCAGTAACCTACTGCAGGAATTGCCCAGTAAACAAACACCACAAGTTTTAAACAAAAGCCTAAAGGTCAAAACCATGACAGACTCTTTGCAGCAAAGAGCTGTTTCTTCAGGGTTACTATAGCATTTATCGGACTGAAGCTGACCCCCCGGTGTTCCCCAGCTCAGGTAGGGTTTGAGTCCAGTCACTGTTTCTTGGTCTGGCACAGCCCACAAGCTCAGGATTCCTCTGCAAACCCTTGAGATAAGGCAGTAGAGAAACAACGCACAGCGATACGGGTACCTTGAGTCCACCACGGGATGGTTTGTAGCTGCTCCCTCAGAGCCCCACCTAGTTAGGACCATCCTGGTCCTTTAGTTTAATCCTGTCGAGTTCAATGTAGCAAGGTATGTTACATTCTCTAACCATGTACCTGTCACCCTCACAAACAACTAACAGTTACCGAGCTCCACAGGCACAGTACACCCTCCTGGCTGATCTCTCTCCTTCCACAAGCCTGAAGAGCATCTCCTCCCACTGCTTTCTCCTCTGCATGAACTCCCTGGTAGTCTGCACATAAATTTAGAGCTGGCATCCCTTTTTAAAAGTCCCCCTACCTCTCTCTTGCTACGTGGTCCACCGAAAGACCCTTTTTCCACAATCCAGCGTAGTGCCGCCTTTCTAAAGAGCCAGGCCGACAGCCAAGGGTCACGCTGCAATAGCTGCCCGCTGCGAAAGCACTTTTCTGGGGTAGAGCCACTTCTGAAACAAGAATCTCTAACTTTGCGCCAGAAGTAATTAAGCGCATTCAGCCTGTAACGCAGAACAAAGTCCAATTTTAAATTCCATACGAAGGGGGGGGTGGGAAACGGCAGTAACAGAAACTATTTTGCGAAAAGTAAGATCAGTTACACTGAGTGCAAAGTCCTGGGCTCTGCAAACAGCTCCTGAAAGGAAGAAAGAGGTGGCCAGGTAGCACACAGCCAATTGAAAGGGAACAGCTCAGCCCCAGAACTTCTCAAGATAAGGTCACTACAGAGATGAGAGATAACACCTTCAGCCTGGTGTATGAAAAGCTCATGCCCTGCGCTTCAGCCCCTCTCCAGCAGCAGAAGCAGCCCATGGGAACAGCCAGGAGCCTGGTTTACGTTCCTGTATTTCTGCCTGATCACATGGGCTATGCAGAAAAGCTTTATTAGAAGAACGTCATTTAGGTTGTAAGCTTCGTTCTTTAAAAGAAAGGAAAACAAGTGAGGCAAAAATTGCAGCACAGTCCATACTAGTAAAGGAGCTGAATTAGACTTGTACGGGAAGCTCGGAGTTGTTTATGCCTGACCTACCTGTGACCGGCGTTACAATGACTGATTCCCCAGCGTGGGAAGCTGTAGGTGACTGCAGTAGCATGGTTACTACTAGTAGTAGTTCTTATATGATAACAGATTTTGTTGTCAATATAAAGAAGAAAAGGGAACAGAATTTCAGAAAAATACCAGAACCACCCCACTTCAGCACTCCTGGGCACTGCCCCTGCTCGTTTCCAACAGTCAGAGTGATTCTTTCACAGACAAGTGATTCTTTACACAAAGGCAAAACGTGACCAGTGATCCTGTTTTTCATAACACCGCATATTAAACAATGTAAATCAAACATCCAACAGTCTCCCCTGCAAGAAACCCCTAGAGTAAGAGCCAAAACAAGAATCTGGGGTAACAGCACCCCAAAAATATCTCGAATTTAAACAACGGGAAGTGTATTAAAGATTAAATCACACTTGGAGGATAAAAATGTTTTGCTGGTACACAACTCTCAATATACTCTATCTAATAAAGGCTAGGATTTTGCTTTTACCATTCTCTGTCATTTTCTGACTTCACAATGCATGATTGTGTAAGATTTAACAGAGAAAGAACTGCTTTTCCTGTATGTATTTCATTTTTTCCTAGTTCCTAAATGGATTATTGGCATCATATGCGACTCCTCCTCCCCCCATGTATTTGTCAATATTGCTTGGAAAGTCAAGCCTTTCTCTTCCACCCTGTTGCTGAAGCACCACAACATCTATACATTATGCAGACCACCCGGACCCTCAGTTCACTTCTGCTCTGGGATTATTAGCCCTACAGCTTCCCACGGCGACCAGGGCTCAATACAGCAGACATTGCAAGTGTACACAGAGCATCACGGGGTTTGATCTCAATAAAAAACCCGAAGTTTAGGCAAGTCACATGCATTTTCTGTGCTGTGTAACAGGCTGATCATAGAATCACAGGTATACTGGCGAGAAAGGATCTCTCGAAGTTCTCAGGTTCAACCTCCCTCCTACTTGCAAGCAGGGCTATCACAACACAGCTCAGCCATGGCTACAATAACCCAGCCAAGAACAAACCCCCACGTTCGGGGACACCAAGTCTCTTACCAGATCAAATTGTCTTCTCCAAGACTGAGTTGTTTCAAATTTAAAAAAAAAAAAAAAAAAAAAAAGGCACTTTAAGCACAGTGCCTTGCCATCCTATATATCCCTGTATCTGCTTCATGGGGAGAGGAGGCATGTAAAACTTATAAAATTATTTTCAAACTGGCATGATACAGCCTTATTTAGGTACTTACATAAGCAGCCTGATTTTTCAGAGGTTTAGTGAACTCATTGTTTTGAGAGCATGAGAAGGCAGCATTTATTTTAAAACAACTCTGTATCAAGCCAACTTGAAGTAAAGCGGTCCAGATACGTTGGGGGGGGAGTAGAAGGCAGTTTCTGCCACAATGCATCAATGCTGACTTGTCGGAGAAATTAATTTAATTATCTTATATTACAGTAAATTCTGCAATGCACAACCTCTTTCCTTAGCAAAATTTGATTTAACACAGACAAACTAGCTTCTCTTCGACCTTCCCATCTCTTCAAATAAGGGATGAAGAGCATTTTTCAAGCTTTATCATCATGCTTCCCCACACCAAAGATATGGCTGAGATTGTTCCTGTTGAACTCTTCCCAATAAAAGAAATCTTCATTGCATTCAATACAAAGAAAAATCTTCTCTTGGAAGTTTAAAGTTTCATTATATATAGACTGTTTGCCATTTGGGATGTTTATGATCTGTATGCACCTCCGTAACTTTTACAGTGAAGAACATAGTCAAGCGGTGATCCGTTTCTATCTTAGTGATGCTTCTGCTGTAGCAGTCTTCAAGCCAAGAGCTGAAAGCTCTGTGTGTGTAGGAGGACTGTGTGCATATTTAAGATCCTCAGATTTCACAAAGTGCTTCTGCAAAAGCAGACTTCAAGGCAGACCCTCTGATTTGAACTATTTTGACGAGTTCATGCACTCTACAGCTAACAAATTTATTTTATGTCTATAAGAAAACTTCAGGCTCAGTGTAATTTTGTACGATCACAACTTCTTGTAAATTATTCCATTTCCAAGCAAAATCCCACCATACCCAGATAAAAGGAATACAAATCGCACCTCTTCCAGGAAAAGTGAGACTGCACCTCCACACATCAGTCAGCCCAAACTGCAGTTTAAAACTCTTAGAAAAGCGACAGTTTAGCCAAAGCAGCACCAGAGCAGGTGAACCAGTTATCACAAGGCGTTCTCTGTCATTGCCCAATACTGTGTGTGCTCCTAGAAGTATCTGTGTAGTAAGTGTTCTCTCACTCGTACGCAGAGCAACAACCAAAGCACACGGCTGCCTACACAAGCCCAATATTTGTATGAGCGTCTCAAAGCAATGGTCAGGTTTGAAGACATAGCAGAGTTAAACAAAAGCCTTGCATGGATCTTAATGGAAGTTTCTCCTTTAAAGAGTTGTGCTAAAAAGAGAGTAGCAAATTACAATTCCAGATACAGCATACAAACAAAATCTTAGTTTACTGTAAAGGGTGCGTAAGTACAAAGCGGTCGCCGCTCAGTTTCTTAACAGCAGAAATGGCTAGCAAAATTGAATTAGTCTCCTTCAAGCACTATTTCCTATATTATCCTGACAAGCATATTCTATGCTTGCACTTCCAATATACAAAGGAAATAAAAGCAATTGTCTGATTCACTTTTATGGGCTGAAAAAAGAGCAGCTGGCAGAAACTAGCTGAGTGATACATGGCAAATACCAAGGACAGAAGAGATTCCTGTCTGTCTCACTACTTACTTCCAAGCCCTGGAGCTCCCTTGCTTTTTCCTGGTACTCAGTGGGATTTCCTCCTGGTTACATTAGGTACAGCAAGGTACCTACACCTTTCTGCACTGGTAACATGGCTGAAATTTATGTGCGTATCATCTCACTACTACTGCAATACTCCTGGCTTGGGACAATACTTTAAAATGTTCTAGAATCTAACAAAAATGCAAAAAGCATGTTTATAAAGTATAGTTATCTCACTACACATATCTTGCAGCTGAGTTCTCCCGCCCCTTGTGATTACCTCTCGATTTCTACAGGGAATTTTTACAACAGGTTGATACCTAGACCTCTCCCATCACTTGACCTTCCACAGCGTACAACTTTAGCGCAGGAAAGCACTGAGAGTTGCTGAGTTGGCAAGTACCAGAGCTTTGGCTGTCACTTCCGACCTTTGGGTTTTGAAATCACGTGACTTTATTTCACAGGATTCCAACTTTTTCTTTTCCTGGTCTCCTGGTAAGGAAAATGCTGTATGAGTAGATCAGACACTCCTCTTATGCTGCACTTCCATGATTTTACATTACTTGGAATATATGCTTGTGTTTTGCACAGTTGTTTTGAACACAAACTGCAACAGCAGATTTATTAATAGAGAATGAGTTACACATCATCAAAATGCAACCTCTTTGTTTTCAGGGTTTTTGGTTTTGTTTTGGGGTTGGGTTTTTTTTTGAGGTCACGTTATTCAGAAGAAGGATTGCAAACAAACATATCCTGAAGCTTTACCCAGAATTGCTCTGCCTTCCTTTGCCTTCTCCTGGTGTAAAAATAAAATAAAAGCTCTATTTTGCTTGGTTTTCAAAAAAGAAACTACACTATTAAGCTAGCCCATATTAACTAGGTGCTGTCTAGCCCACATTATGGGTAAGTCTTTAAGCTAACTATGGAGAAGCCCAAGGCAAAAGCTTGGAGTTTTTTAGGCAATCGCTTTCTCGAGATACACTGCTCCTTCAAGGAAGGATGCTTCTTCCACATCACAACATACATCCCATCTCACCCCCACATGAATGCTTGGCTATGATCCATCCTTATTTTTAAATATTACAATTATGACCCTGCCAAAACAATTAATTTCTGACAAAACAGTTGAAAATTCTTCATCTGATCCACTTGAGATTTTCTGACTGCCACTGCAACAGCTCTGAACATATTTATGCATGTACCCTAACTTACTTTACAAGAAGACAGCAGATTTATCAAGGAAAACTGAAGTGTTGTCACACTGGCTTTTTTTGTGCTTTACCCTGTTCTTTCTGGTTGTCAGATAAATATTACACTACTTCTGTATCTACTGCAGAATACTGACTGGAGTATATACTGGAATATATACCTTTAACTCCTTTCTCCAGTAAATACTTGGATGCCACCCCAACATCAGACAGACATATAAACTTCGGCAGACACCATAACCATTTCCTGAGCTATGCAGCAGCAATTGCTCGGGGTTTACAACTATCACGATCATTCTAAAATGTTAACAAAATATTTTAAAATAGCCACAGACATTAAGCACACGAGACCACAGACTTGTAACCATGCTGTATGTAGCTATGTCCATATTATCACAACAGAAGCTCAAATTCATGTGTCTGCTGACTTAAGTTAGACTTTATTCAATACATTCAGTCTATCCTAAACCAGAGAAGCATCATTTCTGGGGAAAGTGATTTTACAGTTGCAATTATCTTTTGTCTGTCACTGTATCGGTGAGAAAGAGAACTCTGTCTAGCTTTCTGGTCTGAACCCTTTCTGACAATGACAAAAATAGTACGGTATACCAGCCAAGAAATATTCATAACGGCTGAATTCAAGCCCTGTGCACAGAGCCAGCTGGAGGTTTGCTCTGCACCTTGTACATTCCAACTCGGGCTGTCGGACTAGAAATAAGTGGCACCCAGACTCCAGTGTAAGCAGCAGCCATACCACACCAGAAGGAGGGGTTCCTCTAGCCCCATTTCCCACCTCCAAAGCCCAAGAAAAGGATCTGCAGTCAGCGAAACCCCTCCAGCCCAGTGCCACCCAGTCCCCCACGATCTGCAGCTCACTGACATTCTCCAGCAGCAGCACTCGGGTATTTTTCTATGCTATAGCCCACAACCATATTTTTCCTGTGCAAGTGTGTCAAAATTTTTTTTAACCAGAACACTTTGGCAACCACTATGCTGTGGCAAGGAGTTTTGTAGCTTAACTGTACGTTGGTAAGGTAACACCAACTATTCTTCCCTTTTCATCTCTCATCTGTTACCATTCTTCAAACCACCGGTTGTTCACTGTTTCAGTAACACCTGAACCCTATTTATCTTCTTAATGCCAGCTGTGATTTTATGAACTATCTCATCCTCCTCTCTAACATCTTTTTTCAAGTCTAAAAATTCCCACACTACCTACTCATTCACCCTATGAAAGTTGTTCTGTATCATTGATGACCTCGCTACATCTTTTCCATTTCTCCTATATCATCTTAGAAATGGGGGTTAAGACCACAGACAGAAGCCCTGATACGGGCACACCACAGAAATGTACAAAGGCATAGTGATCATTTTTGTTCTTCATTTCTTTCCTAACTATTCCTCTAACTCTACCTGATGTCTAAGCATGCTTCAGGATGCTGAGCTAAATTCTGTAGGTCTCTTACAACCTTAAGGTCTCACTCTTGTGCAGTAACAGCTACTTCAGAGCCTAATTCTTATTTACCAGATGTTAAGATTAAATTGCATTCAATCAACACTAAATTTGACTGACATCTTATCACCCAAATTCACGAGAGCCTGCCAGCACCCTCTGCAATTGGCTTACATGTTTATTATCCCAAACGCCTTACTTCTGTAGTCTAACAGCCTAAATGTTACTTGCTTCAGAATATTCCTAAATGATCTGGATAAGGAAAGAAAAGGTGGAAAGAGTACGAGTACTGCCATCCTTAAAGCAGAGCCATATGCCAACTCCTACTAGAGAAAAATGTTTCAACGTTACTGTCTACTTATCCCTGCTCTTATTTTATATCATTTAATTAATCATTTGTCTGTAAGAGAGGCGTCCCTGTTATTTTATAGCTGTTTAGTTTCTTTAAGAGCCTCTGGTAAGTATTCTTGCCAAAATCCCAACAGATCGTATCAACCAGAACCCCTTTTCTCATGTGCTCTTGACTCCTCCAAAGAAATTTAATAGATTCCCAAGGCGTTACTTTACCTTAAAAGAACTGTGTTGACTCTTATCCCCACATGCAATTTGTGCATCTGCACTGGCTGTCAGCATAGGAATGAATTTCTACTTCCACAAACAGCAGACAAATATTTAACTAGGAACTCCTTCAACATAAGGTCACAAATTTGTGAGGGGTGGAGAAGCAGCACTTGATTTGGAAAAAGAAATCAAGCATCCACTTCTTTTTTTGGCACAAGGAACAAACAAAGCAAAAAAAAAAAAAAATCATCTTTGCAAAGAAGACAGACAAAGAGCCAATCCACCCTCCCTTGTATTCAGGGAGACCTCTTCAGCTGATTTCAATGAAAGGGAGATTGATTCCTGCTTCACCTGCTAGCCAGCTTTGCAAAGCGTGGTTTGTGAAATAAGCAGCTTACATAACTGTGTATTTTCAGCACTACATACATAAATGCTTCCTCTATCCTCTATAAGGTATTTTTGGATCTGCTAAAACGCTACTGTATTCTTCCAGGGCTTTGCATTCTTCTGCTCAGAAATTGCATAATCTGATGCCATAGGAAATAAGTGATGTTGCATAATGATTCTTGTATTCACTGCAGGATTTGGGTACTACACATTTCTGTTGCAGATCAGCCCTTCTCTGTGTTTCTTGAATTGAGGTCCTCCAGTTTTTGAAGAAAGGATAATCAATTGGCCACCTGCCTTCGGGGGGTAGGGGTGGGCATAACAAATCAAAGACCATCTTGTACCCTACTGTTACAAGAATTTCACTTTACAAAAATCAGTTTAACTTCATACACCCATTTGCTACTTCTGTTTTCCCTCACTCCGGCTGTTTGCATGTCTTGAGCTACGTGCATACATTAAACACCAGAAGTTTCATCTACAATGTTCTGACTTCTAATTGACCATTGATACCCTCCATCATAGGCTCATCAATACTACTGTAAAACATTTTGCTGGTATAAAGAGACAGACTAAACGCTGATTAGCCTTTCATACTACTGAATTACTATTGGAACCTGTCTTAGATGAAAATTTAGAAATGACCTTAAGTTACACTCTTCTCTTTCATCTTTCCAGCTGTCTTCAAAGTATGAAACAACTTTTAAAACCCAGTTACAGATGTCAGGCTCTGCTCTATTCATTCTTCAGAATTCTGCACTTTTTTCTTACCTCATTAAAGATCCATGTTATAGTACTAAATAACAATAGCAGATTAAAGGATTTAAATTCAAATATTTTACAAGTACAAAAACCAGGAAAATCTCCAAGTTAAGTTTACAGGCGCCTTACAGACTCCTTGACATTGCCACACGAAGCCATTAAAATTTTGAGTACTACCAACAAACAGTAACTTGTCATTTCCCCCACTTACGGAACTGAAACATCATATTTTCCTCCAAGGAGTAGCGTTAAGATTAATTAATGTCTGAAAGATCTTTGAGAATGAAGATCAATATCAAAGTGCTATTTTCAGGAACCCAGCAAATGAATCAAACTCTCACTTTAATTCATGTGAGGCATCAGACCGGTCTCAGGTAAATTCATTCACACGCTGCTTATTTTTGTAGCAGATATGAATTATTCAATATTTGCAAAGCACATTTGACATGTAAAAGCTATACACACAAACTTCTCGGCACTAACAGCTTACATGCCTCACACCCAGTACTAAAGTAATGAAACAACTACTCATGAAAGAACAAAAATTACTGGGGTACGTGCAATGCTCTGGCCTGTATCAATGCCACACCAGGTACCAGAGTGTGTGCACTTGATGGTAAGGGGACACCTGAAATCCAGCTAGCAGATCTGGCAGATGAGAAGCAACAGTAGTACTAAATTGTATTTAGCAAGCACCACACATGAGCAAAGAGGATTACTCCTCGATAGAGAAGCAAGCACAATGACTTGCTCAGGAGCCTCTATTAAGCCTGTATTACTGACACAGCGTAAGGGGTTAGAGCAACATCCGAGAGGTGTGATCCTATTCTCAGACTACTAGAGCTTTACGTGACGGTAACACGATCAAGACAGCACACACAACACACAGTCACGGACTGGAGAACTGCAGAGGAGGCTCCAGAGGCCTGACATGACCCATGCCATCTAACACCCCGCAGAGACCTTCCAAAGCAGCACTCAGCCCCTTGGCTCATCCCTACAAGATCACTTCTTGGCTAGAGTTGACAATCCAACTTTTGAGAATGTCCTCAGACACCTAAGGATAGCGAGGGTAGATTTTCTGTGTTTCGGCAGAAGAGTCACAGCTGTGTTACGGATTTTGGTGTCCTCCAGAAGGTAAAGGAGTAACAGGTTGGGGACAGGAAAGGACAAACATCTTAGGAATGAAGAAAACATCCACACAGAGAGACCTCCATTCCTCAAGCCCACTATGCTGGAAAAAGTCCAGCCTCCCACCCACACCCTGCCAGGATTTTCTTCATCCTTCCCTTACAGCTCAGCTAGCGACTGCTCCAGAAGAAACAGCATAAACAATTACAGGTTCACCGGAGGATTATCAAACCCGTGTACTTTACACAGAAAAATCTATTCTTCACCCTGGCCTACACCCAACTGTTGCTAATGCCTTTGAACCCACTCCAACGACTGACTTTTCGGTTGAAGCTGTAAACAGACAAAGAAGACAGAGGTCAAAATGCACGTTGAGTATTTATAGGGGTGGGAGTAAGTACACACAGTGTATCTGCTCCCGGCCCACCTCGGTATTTCTGCCGCAGCTGCCAACTTGCTATTCAATCCAAAGTAGTGTGTGTTTTAGGTGAAATACTTACCTCCCCCTCCCCAAGACATGAGAGTGATTTGCTGTAATGTCACAAAAACAGCAGCCTACAAAAACCTAAGCACCTGCATGGGACATATTTGCCAAGGAGAGATTTTAAAAAATAAAATTAAAAAAACCAAAAAGTCCCATAAGCTGGTCAGGGCTTGCTGAAGTGCCAAACTCCTGAGAGCTTCAGCCTCTTCTGAGGACGCAGAGGTAACGTTTGCCTCAGTTGACTCATTTGGATTCAGTTATGGCCGAGAAACTCACTGGAAGTTGTAAAAGCAGTAAGTCTGCTGCTGTCTTCCTCCAAATGTGGGATCTCAGGCGAGAGCTTGGCTAAAACGCTCTATGCTTGGCAAGGTTCAGGCACCTTCCCCTGCCTACCCTGGCCCCAAGGACCAGAGTCGAAGAGGAACCTGCACTGATTTTAAATCTGTTCACACAATCGATGTCAGACTTCTTTCATTTTTCTATATAAAAAACTCTGCCATTTTGAGAAGTCCTACTATTTTACATCCACTCTACACATCTTGACTGCAGAGAGCCTGGGTACCAGATATGAACAGCTCTCATCTAATCAGTCACCATCTCACATTTGCTATAAAAAAAGTCATAAGAAAAATACTGTAAAACATTTTTCTTATCCTGCCATGCTTAAAGCAGAATCGTATTTTAAATAACCACTAATTGTAAAACAGCTTACCTATGAAGAGATTTTCAAATAAATCATTACTCAATTATCTGATCCACTGGAGATAAGCTACTTATCAAATCTTTACAACAGCAGACAAAAGAGGAAGGTTAAAAATGCAACCAGAAAAAAACAACCCAAACATTTTTAAACACAAGTTCATGTATATCTAGGAAGCAGTAAGAGTCCCTACTATATATTCTGTGCTAGAAGTTATTTGCTAATTCCAGACACAGGGGTCAAAATGAATGCCAGCTATAAATTTAACTATCAGGCAGCAAGGGACAAAGACCAATCTGAAGGATAGGACCATTCTAGATCAAAGAATCAGACTGGAGGCCCAAAATACAGGAAACAAAACTGGTGTTAAAGCAAAACAAACAAACAAAAAACCTCACTACATCAAAACTGGGACTTATTTGTTTTTCACAGCCAAAGTCTGTTAACAGAAACAGAGGTTCAAAGGGTTGTCTCCCTCTAGAAACAAAAACCCGCATACATTGAGGGACACAACAAAAAGGATGGTAACAAAAACTTTTAAACCAATGACAACTTTAACCTCCCCATTCCAGGATATCCCAAGACATCTGTGGCTACACACACACACACACCGGTTACTGGGAAAAGCGCCCACATTTGCGAGCCAAATCGGCTGTATCTCTCCCTCATTTCACTCATCTATTATGTTTTTATTTCAAATATTTTCATCTTTTCTCCCTCAAAATTATCCATCAAAATACGTTCCTTGAGTTTCTTCCATTGAACAGACTGCCTATTGATAACATCAGTATATCCAAACACGTGAGCCGGATGTCATCTTTATCCGGATCAACTTAAAATACCCATTTTTTCATTTACTTGAAACACACGTGGCTTGATAAGATTAAGCTATTGCAGTACTTAAACCACCACCACCCCCCTCCCAAAAAAAACCCCAAAAATAAAGAGCTGCTCCACTCCTTTCACTGGAAGAAAACATGACATCATGCCCCATTCAGGTAAGCAATAATATGACAAATCTTGCCCCAGTGAACAGTTAAACTGCAATGGTAATCCCAGTTTCCTCATCTATTAGGAAAATGAGGGGTAAAAATCATGTGTTCAGCACAACAGAGACAGCTCAACCTGGTATTTTCAATAATAAAGGAACAAATTCCTACCTGGCTGATAGAAAGAAAAACACATCTCTTCTTCATCTCAAAAAATAAAATTTAATTATTTATTACTGTAACACAACAGAAAAATCGTTTGATTAGCCGACAAGGAAAAAAAAAATTACAATTGCCTAGAAGGCAAAATACAATTCCGCTTCTTTGTACTATCTCTAGTAATTCTTATGTCATTCCCTATATATTCCATAAATATCCATTCTCCATTGCCATTGCCTTCCCCTTTAAAAGGGGGGCACAAGAAGATAACGTGCAAAATTGCAACTGAAAAATGTCTAGCACACCGACAAGCAAAAGGATAGGCCAGCTATCAGATTTATATGCACTGTTGGATAAATTAAGGTTTCACGTTCCCTCTTCCCCTCTCTCAGCATCCTTCTTTCAGCCCTTTCACATCACAAATGCAACATCCATCTGTCCTTCTGAAATAAACGGCGAAAGGGTAACACTGACCATTAAACACACACAAACACACACGCTTCAAAAAAAAAAAAAAAGACATTTTCATCTAAATACTTACAAGGATTAAGATTTCCTATGTGATGCTCCATTTTCTTGTTTTAAAAAGATGGAAGGCAAAAAAAAAAAAAAAAGGAAGTGTTGCAAAATAAAAGGAAATTCCACCCACACAATCCTGCAGCCTGCTGCAAAGAAGCACAGAAGCGTGCTGACGTCACGGATTCATGAATGGATGTAAATCGGGCCGTTTCCAGATTCGGCGGCGCGGGCTGGGGCTGCACACGAGAGGGGAGCAGGGGGGCAAGTCAATCCACGCAAGCACTGCCGGCCGCCTTCTGCCAGCAAAAATCTGGGCACCCAACAGCCCGAACCCACCGACGAGCCACCCCGAAAGGCCAGCGGGGCTCCCCCGCTAGCTGGGAGGGCTACACGCCTCTGTACTACGGGTGCGAGGAGGGGGAGAGGACACCAAAAACAATTTGTTCCTAACTGAAGTGAAGCTGTTGGGTAAAATGGCATCACTGCTGCCATTCCGCGGAGAGGACCGGGCGAGGACATCCTCTAATGCCTTCAAGTCATTGCTCCGGCGAGTTTCTGCCCCTCCGTGCAGCTTGGATAACAACAGCGTATCGAATAACAGCCATCTGTTATATGAATCAAATGTATTTAGTAATCAGAAAAGGAGTTTATCATCTCGCTGCCTTCTTTCAAGATTACAAACCCTGGGTATTATTATTAAAATAACTAAATATAAGCATGTACTGGAAGGAAGCTGCAGGGAGAACAATAGGAGGCTTGTATTTGATTAGTGATGCAAAAGCACCAACAAAATAAAAATAGGAGCACTAACAAAATCACACATTCAGCTCTCAGCAAACATTCCCAACAGCGGGCAGACAAGCTCACAGCGTCAGAAACGTTCAGAAACAAAAATCGGAACACGCACAGCTTCACACTCGGGGCTACGTAACGAATGGTGGGCACAATATCCACGTATCGCAGCCTACCAGCCATTTTCGTTTCGTTTTCAGTATCATGCCCATGAATATACTTAATTCTGCATACCAGGTGCAAGGACACAGGGCGTCATTTTGGATGCCCAAATAGGTGGCAATGTCCCGGTGAACGCACACAAGAGCGGCTATGATTAACTTGGATCTGGACAGGGGAAGTGGACAAGTTTTGCCTTATTTTTGTACCTTTGAAATACGAGGGAAGGAGTGGGGGGATAAGCATAACCAGCAATTAAGGTCAAGGTCTGAAGGAAAACCTAGGCTGTAAGCTATGCAATTACACCACCTCGGGGTTTACAAGAATTCATCCATTTGGTCTCTAAAAACTCCATCTAAACAATTTGTAGCCTCCAAATTATTAAGAGCCAGAATTTCCATATTTTCACCGTCCTTCTTCCTAGCAAGTAGGAAGCAATTATGCCAAAATAGCACGTCCCAAGACTTACTCTGGTGTAGCACATCTTAAGACAACATCTGAGCGAATCTCACCTTTACTTATGGAAAGTGGGTAACATTCCAAAATAAAACAGGACTGGATGTAACAGCACCACAGATCCGGGTTTAGAAACCAAGGATTTTGTGCTACTTGATTATCATGTGAGTCAGCACCACTGATACTAGCTTGTGTGGAGGGAGAAGGGTAGGATGCAAAAGCCTTCCTGGAGGCTAATACAGCCACACCTAGAGAGACAATACTTACCTAAAAATGTACTTATGTGAGAGGATAGGTAGGTTTTTGCATGTAATAAGACAGTACTTCTTTTTTTTAAAAAAAAAAAATGCATCTTTGACATGGAGTAAGGAACAGACAGCCAGGACAGTACATCCAGCTTTTCTCCAGTTCTGTTATGCCAAAAGACACCATTTGGGAGTCACTGGACTTCTACATCTGCTTCTGAGCACATTTGATTTCCTAGTTGTACCATAGCGTATTACTAGATGCTATCACTCCACCAAAGAGTTGCAATGATAGGAATGTATTAGTATGCTCACGATTCAACAGCGGCCACAACAAACTGAGCTTTGGTTTTGGACTTTGGTTTTTGAATTGAGCTTTAAAAAGCTGGCCAGAGAAAATTAAAATGAATGTAAATTTCTTGTTGCCTACTTTCAAGATCAAAGAAAGCCCAAGTTAAAGAATAGATATTTCTTCAGCAAAAGTTAAGAGCTAAAAGTCACAAAACACAAAGCACGAGACTTCTACCCAGACAATGCAATTGCTGGAGATCAAGAACTACTATGCACAAGGAGAAGCAGGAGCGGACGTATGGCAAGAGACATCTCTTCTTCAAAGGGATCATTTCATGTCACAATTTCAAACCCCAATTGCATCAGGGTCCTTAGTACTGCTCTGACTCCCTGCCTTCCCTTCCCGTTCAGAGCCCAACACTCTGCTTTACAGCCGACATCACCACCATGGTACGAAAACAACAGCTTCCACATTTCCCTGGCATTTTCTAAACAGAAACAAAAATGTTAATTTATTCTCTTAGCCTAAAGCAAAAAGGGATAAATTCAGGAACTAGAAGGGGCGGCACAGTACCACATGCAAGGAGTGGAAGAAAAGGAGAAATATTGCTATAGAACAAGAAAAGTCAGAATAAAAATAGAAAGGAAAATAATTTTCATAGGTTTCCAAGGGTTAATTGCAGTGACATTTAAAAAAAAAAAACAAACATGCAGCAGGGGAACTAAGTGGGAATAAAACCCCAGGAAGACTCCAGTAGAAGAAAAGAGCATGCACATACACCTTAAGATCTTCTTCTCCATGGTGACTTGGTTCAACATACCAACACTCAACTTCATCTATGTCTCAACAGCTCAGGTTAAAACTTTCAAACGCAAAGGTCCTGAATTTAACGCAAGATAACTACCTTAATTCATTATGAAAAAGAAAAAACAATAATTGGCCTAAAATTGATGGTTGTTAGAAGGTTATGCTGGTAGCCAAATAACAGCATTAGAAAACAGGACAGTTGCAACCAGTTACACATTTTAATAGCACATATTACATAGCTCTTTTGATGCACTAGTGGTGAGTAACTAAGTTGATCAATATTAGAAAGAGAAACTATTTTCCTTCTCCTCATTCAAACAAAAACACTGATAAAAGCAGGGAACTCTGTGAAGTATCAGATGCCCAAACACAATTCTACAGATAAGTTTAGTTCAGTATTAATGTGAAAATAGGAAAAAAGTGTACAAAATACAAGGGTATAAGATATTAAAAAAACAAATTTCATAAGAGACTATACAAGTGCTAGTAGAAAGTTCATAGGTAGCAGGATTCCTGAAAGGATATATGAGGAACTAAGCAACTCAACTGCTAAGAGACATAGCAGGCAAAACTGGTGGTAATGGGTGCAAAAAGGAAACCTAGAAGTATTTAAAAAATATCTGTTCGCCATATTTGAAAAAGACAAGATAATTAAGCACTTTCAAGCCAATTAGTAATTAATAGGAATGTTATACAGCATCTGCTAGGCATAACATTTCAAGTTGGCATATTCTATTAATTTGAGCCCAGTCCTAAAATAATCATTTAACAAGTTCTCCTATTCCATGACCTTCCATTTTAATAAATTGGAAAACTACTAAAATTGCAGAAGACTGAGAATAACAATATTATGCCAATATTAAAAAGTAGCATACGTTTGGTATTTATAGGCCTTGGTAACTTAATGCTGATCTTGGGCAAAAATCCTAATACAACCTTTGATTGGAAAGGATGGTTCTGCAGCATCGGACCAAAGGCCCATTCATCCCCGTGTCCTGTCTCTGATGGTGGCCAATAACAGACACCCAAGGAAGAAGAAAATCAAAGCAAATGCCTAACACTTCTTGTGGCATATTCCACTAACAAAACAAGAAAATGAGAAAAGAAATGAAAGTGACTCAAAGGCTAATTTCATAATTATACATCAATAAGGCTGTTTATAAATCTACTCGGCATGCACTTGGAGGTACAAGAGGGACTCCACTGCGAAACCCTTCTACCTGGATGAATAAATAGGTGAAGTGAAATAGCAAATGATTCTCTAATAGAAGAAAGCCTAGGTAAATATTTGCACAGATAAGATGGCTAGAGGCACATTTTATTCTCAAGTTCTAAAAATCCATGAAACCTTTGATCCACTCTTCCAAGCCGGTAGGCATACATTCCTCTTCTGAATGTCCTCATCTTCAGCAGTGGGGTGGGTGACAGGAGGAAGGAAAAAAAATTAAATCATCATACTGAAACCATCAGATATTCAGGCTTTTAACCAGAATCTCCCCAGATCTGAGACTTCAAGCAGTCCTCCCTGGAAGGGCAGGTGAACAGGACTGCAGTTTGACAGGACCAGCACTAAGAGCTAGGAACCCAGAATCATGACCAAAGGAAAAAAAGTCACTCAAAGAGAAAAAAAGCCCAAAAGTGGGACACATGCAATGCCATGAGAACAGGTGAGCTGCAGTATGAGTCAGGGGCCCTAATTGCAAGCCCAGATTTGAAAGGGAGCCTGTTTACAACAGGACAGCAGCAGTGATTTCAGACCCCATTCCTGCCCCGCTGCTCCTGTGGCAGCTGCTGAGCCACCGGAGCCCAGAGCCCAAGGCTGGAAGATGAGCCCCACACCAATTAAGGGGCTGTCTTTGGGGTACGATAAAGCTAGGGTGTACATTTGGGTGACCGAGTTGCTGCTACACAGGCAATAGGGCTATCCCTGGAACAAGGCTCGTACCCTCTCAGTCAGAAATATCAGAGCTGCCTCTGCTCACAAAACAGCATCATTAGTGAGCCACGGTGAGATGTTTAGGTCTGCTTAAAAATGAAAATGGAGAGCTGGAGATGCCTACAAACTCACAGATACGCAATACCCTGAGAGAAAGCTACCCATACCATCAAGTGTCTACCCAAAAGGTACTCAAACAAACTCACGGTCACTTGTACCACCACCGTACAATCTTCAAATGAAAGCGCTACCAACTTCTGTTACCAAAGTGAGGCTTCTCACAGCAAAACCATCTTCCATACAGTTGCCAGTTGTTTTTTTGACTGTGTTCTGCAAGATATGATGGGTAGGAGTACATAAGACTATACGATGACTTCCTTTAACCTTGTATTGCCTTTAGCAACACTCCAGGAACTCAAAAAAAAAAAAACAAAAACCACCACACACTAAAGGCACTAAAAGTCAATCACAAGACAAAACGTCACTATGTCTTCCCTTGTTTAAGCCTCAGGCTGGTATGAGTTCTTTTTTAAGGAGTTTCTGGGTGGTTTTCCCAGCAAGCCTACTCTTTCCAGATGAGCCCTGCCTTTCAGGCTGCTCACCACGCTAAAAGTCTCTGTAGTTTTAGGAGAAGGCACTACAACGTTAAGAACATGCACTGATGAGGCTGGGGAAGTTGAAAAGACTACCTTTGCAGATTTTTATCTTCCTGAAGGAAGATGGCCCAGCTCCTCAAACATAAGGAGAACCCCATCAGGAAAGAAAACACTGCTACATAAGAGACATTAGAGCCCATTTCCTTGCTGCTAAAAAGGCAGTTAATGCAGCAAGCGAACAAGCGTCTTCCCAGATTTGCAGTCGTGGTGGCCAGCTGGCAGGGAGCACAGAAGAGACACGTGAAGCAGAATGTGCACGTAGACACCACCCTTGTGTCTGAAGCAGCTGCTAACTAAGGTCTTCCTCCTTGGGGGAACCCTCTGCCACCTGAAACTACATGGACTCAGGCCACATCCTTTCCCTCAGTCAGGGGGATGGGAGGGCACTTACCTTTATCTCTTTGCAAGCTGCCCATCTGTTTGTACAAAGCCTGTAGGAATTTTGTTATCTTAAAACCTCCATCTCTAACATGTGGTTGAAATCAGACAATGCGTTGTAAAATTACCAGGGAGAGGATGAACAAACAGGAAGGCAGCCTAAATACAGATAGTGGGAGTAGGGTAATACATCTACAGAGATTAAAATGTGTTTATTTGCCAGCTTTTTCTTCTACAAATTACTTGCAGAAACCTTTAGCAGAGGCCACGTGAGACAAGCAGGGAAACAGTCACAAAATAATATTCCTCCCAGAGAACATGCCAAAATGAAGTTCTCCATAACAATAATTAACTCAAATAGAATTGCCAGCAGTGAGAAATACTGCGCCAAAAAAAAAAAAAAAAAGAGTAAAAATAAATATGTATAATTAGCAGTTACAAGGGACACTTGTAAATCCAGCTGAGCCACAGTCACCTTTCCTCTTCCAGGTTAGGAACCTGCAAAAGACATGAGACCTGACAACAAAGCCTCAATATTAACGCCATGTGGAAAGGAAAGTCCTATAATTTATGTTATTCCCACAAAAAAACATGCATAAATAGGAAGCTATAGCAGGGAGGAATTCATAAAACTGGAGAAGTGATTTAAAAATGTGGTATAATTCCCCAAGGTCGAGTTTTGTTCGGGGGGGTAATCACCTGCACAAATATAGAAACAACCGCTGAGCAGCTGTTCTGTAAGTAAGGATGTGGGACAGAGAGGATCACAGACTGAGCACAAATTATAAATATCAAGTTGTCACAAACAAGGCAACTTCTATCCATTGACAGGAGCACAAATTCCTGATCTACTCAGTTCTGATAAAGTCTTCGGTAAAGTCCATTCTCGGGTCAGGCCTGTCAAGAAAGAGAGAAACCATGCCACAACTAGAATAAACAAAAAATTTAAAAAAAAAAAAAGATGAGCTACAAGGGATGAGTGATCTAATTGACTGAGGTTGCTTAATACGAACAGAGTATAAAGAGAAGCTAAGATTGAGATACAATGTATTTCTATTAAATATAAAAACAGTTTCTGCAAAGAAAGAGGAAACCTATCCTCCACATCTATGGTGAGTGGAAAAAGTAATGGACGCAAACTGCAGCAAGAAAAATTTACTTAGGTCATTAGAAGAATTTTTCTAAACGGTAAACATAGTGAAGCACCAGCCTAAGGAAGTCATGTTACCGCCTATATTAGGAGGTAAAGGAAAAGAAAAAAATCATCTCACAAGAATTGTCCAGCAATAGTGATGATGCTTTGACGCAAAGGGTCAAGATGATCTTTTGAAACCTTTCAGGCTTCTTCTATGAAGATATCGAAGTACCGAAAGCTTTGCAGCAAGACCAGAAGCTAAAATAATAATCTGATCTTTTGCGATCTGAGGTCTGGCCAAATTAAATCTTTCCATCCTTGCTACTGTTATACAACTTCTCTGAGGAATATTATTCAGATTTCTACCAAAAAAAAAAAAAAAAAAAACCTACAAAAACTGCTGAAAGCCCATTAAGACAGCAGAATTCAAGCATTTATAAGTCAGAGACTGCCAAAATAAGGCACTATATTTAGTACTAACAGTTTTTTCTGTAGTACTGTGATAAAGTTCCTTCAAGAACAGTGGATCGGCCCTGTGTAAATATCCTCCAGACAAATAAAACCTGCTTAGCATCTTCCTCCCAGACTAGCATCAGTCATGAAGCTATCGTAGCTTTTGCTTCAGAGCTTACTTCTTCCCCCCCCCCACCCCCAGAGTGTTCTGTTCCCTTGTTGCTAAATGCAGACCCTAGAAGAGTCCTCTTGATCTGTCTGAGGTATCACGACACAGAATTACTCACCTCATGAAGAGTTATGACAACACTTTAAATAGTTACAATCATGATTAACAGATTTTTGGTCCAGAATATTCGGATTGAGAACATTCAACTTAGCAGCAGCAGTGATTTTGATCCTTGTTTTCAAGCACAATGTTGGACAATGCAGTATGATGTAGAAGGCACCCTAAAGCAGGACACTTTCAGAAGATGCTGTATGGCATACCAAATACTTGCTTTCTGAATTAAGCCATAGAGCAGACCTTAAGGGACAACCAAAAGTTAAACAGCCTTCACCAAAAGGGCACATAAAAGCCAATGTCCTAATAGTCCAACTCAATCAAACCATCAGCTTTGTATTACATGGGATTTTGCCCATCCACAGAAAATAAGCATCACCTTAGTGAATTCAAGTCATGGCTAAGAGAGAAGGAATGAGAGCCATGTTCAAAAACATGTCAGGTGAAGCATTAACCCTGGGACCTTCCAGGACAACCCTTTCACAAGAGTGTTTTACAACCTATAGTCCTCCACAAGCAGAGTAAAAAAAAAGGTGACTGCACTTCCCTTCAAGCAGAGCGATGTGAGCCTGCTCAAACACCAACTTCCCCCTTATTAGTAAGGAAAGGTTTACAGAAAGTACTTGTATGCTTTTCACAAAAGAGATGACAAACTGGAGGAAAAAAACATGACAGACCACATGATCAGAAACTTGCCTAGTTCACTCTCTCTCCCATTACATGCCATCTATAAATGTCATAGTCCCCCTTACGAGCCGTACTTTCTATCCTTAAGCCACCTCTACTACACTACTCCTATGCATACAGCACTCCAATATAGAGTGAAAAAAATAAGATAACAGAGAAGCAGCAATGTTGATGAAGCAGCTGATGAATTGCTGTTGATGAAGCAAGGACCGGGTAGTTCATGCAACTAATTGCTTTCATTGAGATGAAACCAGGTTCAAATCAAGGGAGAATTTAATTCTCAATAAAATACTTCACCTTAATTGTAACTCGTAACAAGAGACAGCTAGAGTCTAAACATATGGATGCTCTGCCTCTACAGCACCCACCACTCCTCGTAGAACGGGTAAAAATTAACAGCTTTTATATTAAGAAATGGATCCCAAAATGTAGCTCTATCTCACATCTTCCTGCAATCCCACTCAGAGGTGGCTCGGGCACCTCCTAAAACTTATGTATCTCTAGCTTTCTCTGCATGAAGTATCTCCTTATGACAAATATCACACAAACATAAAGAAAATGTATAGAACAAAACTATTTTTAGCCTCTTTGAGTGAAGCAACTGTTTTCTTGCATTATGCATATAGCTGTTCACTGACTGAAGAAAACTTTAGATAATTTTACAGTTAAAGAGACAGGAGCAAGTGACTTTCCAGCTAGCATCTATAAAGAAAATAAGAAAAAAAAATTAAAAAAAATATTCCTCTAAACTTAATTCTCAAAAGATTACAGAATTTATACAGTTTGCTCCTTTTCAGCTCTTCACATAGATATATGCACGTTTGGCAACATACAAGTTTTATCATTTAATTTTTAATACATAAAATAGATGCAATTCAACTAAAAAACTGCATATATGACACAGATTCAACAGATGATATATTCTTAGGAACAGCAATATCCAAAACACACTAAGTATCATGCTAACATCAAAGGCGATAATACATTATAAAAAAATATTGCAAGTTCACACAAATCCATTAGAAGATTAGAGAATATGAGACAAAGAAAGAAACCTCCTGCCATTTACATTTCAAAAGTGACAGCAGACCATAAAGACTCACTTTGAGAACAGAGGGGAAGAACAGTATACTTGAAGACCAAAAGCCATCTTAAAGCTCCTAACATTGTGTCCTAAGCGGTCTCTCTATCATGTCCAAAGGTGTTCTTACATGGCGGCCACTCCTCAGAAAATGGAATTGTAATTAGGCAACAGGATCAACCTGTCTGAGACTGGACTCCTTTCCAGTCAGAGCTCTTTGCCAAATACACAGAGACTTTAGCCTCATGGGGAGCTTCCTGAAAAAAACCCAAACAAACATGTTTCCATGGAATGTGAACTAGGATGCTTTCAATAAGGGAAACTCAGAGAGACTAGGTCAGGCAGACTAGAAATGGGAAGGGTTCATATACAACCCTCCCTGCCTGCTGTGCCTTGTTTCCAGGCTTCCATTTAACCCTCAATATTTAAATTGCAGCAAACTCTGCCCAGTGCTGTCTGGCCCCTAGGGAAGTTCCTCATCACCTTTGAAGACTGTGTGCTTCTCACTGTTACCTCAGTCTCCTGGCACGAGCTGTAGGCTCCTGGCTGCCTACTGCATCTCTCACTCCTTCCTCCTCCCCTGCCCTGCTCAGCCTCCCAAAACTTCTCTCCCTGAGCTGAACCCGGTTGTTCCCAGACAGCAGTCACCTCCTCCGTGATGCAGGCTCTGCCTTCTCCAAGACAGGCAGCACAACTGTGAACAGAAGTACAAAACAAACAAATGCTGTCTACCGCAGAAGTGCCAAGCTACTTTTTAATTAATCCCCCTTCACTATAACAAAATGGGCTGTGAGCTTGCTAAAGCAAGTCCCTGATCATAGCTGATATTTGCCAAAGGGAGGTATCAAAGGCAGGACACCAGAGATGCACACGCTCTGTGCTACCTATGGCAACAGACATCAGACACAGAATCAGCGAGAAGTGGGCCAGCTAATCCGAGAACCTATGCAGAGCAGTCACCTCCAACAGTAAAGTTTGGCACTACTTTAGACATTACTTTAGAAATTATGAACAGCTGCTTGAAAACAAACAAATAGCTAAAACCATATAGTTCTTCCATTATTGAACCTATAACCTGATCAGATTTCAAAACAAACCACGACTCTCTGCATTTTCTGGAACTTTGCTCGTGTCTCTACTCCAGCTACAACAGTCTGGATTCCTGTGAGGACACTTACATTCTCCATCCAATCAAGAGTAAGTACAATGAAAAAGTACTTATAACAATAGAAAAATAATATGTCAAAGTTAACCCCTCACAAAATCAATAAACCTGAATTAATAGATCCAAATGCTTTCAGAGTTCAAGTCACATTTGAAAAAATCTAAACATGGCAAGGCTAACATCCCTTTGGCACTTGTCCCTGTTCACTCACATCTGAACTGGATCCCATCAGGTGTCCGCAACTGAGCAAGTTCAGCACTGAAACGGCTACAGACACAATATAAAACCAGAAGGTAAACTCACCTCATTCCTACCACTGAAAGGAAAGCATACCTAAAATTTAAGGACAACTGCAGGAGCAAGTGTGTTATTGTTTCACGTCTTCTCAAGTTTCTGACTAGTTACTATGGTTTAAAGGTCAACAACTGCTGATACCTGATCATTTTTCCAGATGCACTGAAAGCCCATGTCCTCTTGGCTTACTGCACATGTGCCTCCTCTTCAAGTCAGATACATCAAGCTGTTCTCTGAAGTTGCACCATGAGTAATGTTTAGGACAGTCCAGCACTGAATTCTTCTCTCTGGAAAGAAAAGCAAGAAAACTCAGAATCCTACTGAACAAAAATGTATTTAAATAAATGCACCCAAGATCAATCCGAAACATCCCCTTAGCACATCCTGATGTTATGTGGCATATTTAAATGCAGCAGAAAACATCCAAAATTAAGTATGCACTTTCAAAAAGAATCTGGGTATTTAGTACATCCTTTCTTAGCCCAGACATACACTCTATAATCCTTTTATGGTACAATTTTAATCTAAATTAAGCAAGCAGCTCCAGTAAAAGAGCTCACAGCTTTCTGTATTACACAATTACATCATTCAGAATTGGATTAGACTTTAAAATATCATACTTCAAGGTAATATATTAATTTTTTTTAAAACACTTAATTTTATACCTAAATTCCAAGTTATTTGTTTTCCTAATTTTAAGCAAATTTCAGGAAAAGCATAAGTTATTACAGTCCTCCTACATATACACAACTCATAATACCATTATTCCTCTTGCTATCAGAACCATACAAGCAAAGAGACAGCAAACACTGAGACTTCCAATCCTGAGCCTACTGCATCTTCTTTCCACCCCCGTAAAAACCTAAAAAGCTACAAGACTTAGCTCAGTTCCTCATAAAATTAAAGATAATCAACACTGTGAAATTACAGAATTGGCTAATACCAGCCTTTAATGCAAACACTAAACGAATTAATCTTAAAAAGAGATTACCTCTACCTGCAAACATTGCTTTCCTTATATCCTTAATCATCACAGACACAAGGCTACCACAGCATTGAAGAAGGGATTCAGTAATACCAGCACAACTGTCTTGTGAGAATTAAGAGACTTTAGACAACAAAAGCTACGTGGCCTTGCAAAAACAGAGGCACCATCTGCCTTATGGTATGCACCACATGCAATTCAGCTGGTCTCAAGAACATTCCCAAAGTTTGGCAAGTTAGCATATTCCTAATTTTTCGCAGAAGTAGGAGTAAGCGTCACTTAATTCCCTCCCATGTCAAAGTTGCATACTTTGATTTAACCCGAGTAATTTTCAGGATTATTTAAAAAATCGTGTAGGAAACAATAATAAGATCTAGAACAATCCTTAGCAAGAAAGAAGGTGCCCCCAGCACCCGTCTGTAGGAGACAGCAATGACTACCAGTGGGAACTATTTGTTTTCCAGGGGGTCCCCCCAACAGAGGTATTCACCCCACACTCTTCACAACTTTTTCTGCTATTCTCTTATTCTCGCACATTTAATTACTAGCAGCCACATATTCTGAAACAGTCACTTTCGATGGTAACATCAGAAAAACAATCAATGAATCTCAAAAGGCCAGTTGCAAATTGGACATTACAATTACACGTACAACTTAAGAGGATAACAGTTATACTGTGTTACAGGAAAGAAACGTGAAAATCTTGTATTTCAGAAAAACAGTTCAAAATTGTAGAAGCTGAATAATTTCTACTGAATATGCCTTAAAAACTACTGACCAAGGAGTAGCAAAAACAAGTCCTACAAAACAAATTCCCAGCACTGATAGCTCAACTCGGCGGGCATTTGCTGGTCTTTCCCCGACAACACTGTAAGTCTTGTCACCACTGTCATTTCATTTTAGCACTATATTAGTTCTCTCCTTATCTTCCCTAATTTGCCACAAAACCAGGAAAGGTAACTCCACATTCCCAACAGGAGGAAGCTTGTGAAGTCAAGGTTAGGCTGCATTCAGAGGCTCTATTTGGGCAACAGAAAGGAGGAGGATGATATAGCAATATTCCTGCACAAGAAAGTACCAATTTGCAGCTGCTGTTGCCCTATACCAGCCTGTATTAACCATTTATTTACAGAATAATTTCCAGGTCAATCACCTTCCTGGAGGCAATACATCAATATCGACAATGACAGACACACAACTGTAGTAAATCTGCTCATCCATGTACACCCCTCCACCATCAGCAGCAGAAGGTAACTCTACCAGTGCACCGAAGCCTCTTGCCGTGCTTTCACATTGCGTTATTTAAGCAAGTAGCAATGCTCCTCATGGAAGACTTACTCAACAGTTTGCAGAGAAAAATATAATCCCGAAACTGGGTAAGTCAGCAGAGCTCTGCTGTACACTACCTCAAGCTGTGAGACAACTGGTCATCAATACCAGCATTATTCTAGTAGGAGCTGGTGCCCAAGTAGTTTTAACAAAAGCACCCAGTCAGCAACTCGCTGGCACCAGTACAGCGGCCACACGGACATGTCCTGAGAGCGAGATGGGGACACAAGACAAGCAAGAGTGAGATGTGGCATCCAGACTCCTTAGAAGCGTAGATATTTGACCGCTCCAAAGCAGATGAACAGGTATATGCCTTGTTACAGATCATCTCAAACACCTAGCGAAAAACCTTCTAGAAATAGGGAACATACCACATAGGTATATAGATTCATTCCTAATTAGCACACTGCTGAGAACAATGTTTATTAAGCAGTTAATAACTCCTTCCAACAGAGGTAAGGAGGGATACTTTACAATAAAAACCAGAATATATATACGTACATTTTAACAGGTTTATTAGACAAATTTTAGACTTTATAGTTTTTACTATATTAAAAAAGTAAATATTTGCCTTTGTTTACAAGAAAATTACATGGTTCTATTAAATCGATGAAGAAAAGCCAGTAATTACAATTTTTACTATTATTTTAAGACAGAAATGGTGCATTTAAACACACCAAGGTTTATTTTCTTGCTTAAAAAACCAAACATTATAAAAGCACTACAGATGAAATAATAACACAGACTCGAGAGTATCGAAACACACAAAGGAAAGACTTGATTACATTATCGTTGTAAACACAATTCCCACACATAGAAAACAACATGTAAAATTGGAGGGATGTTTGTAAAAACACATGAGACACTAGATGCCCGAAGTTGGCAGAATGCCATTGGAATAAATTATTGAATTTCATGTGAAAAAACCACAGCCTTCTAAGGACAGATTTTAAAAGACTGATTGATAACTGCTAGCAGAGGTAGGAATCGTCAGTACCTTAGACGAGAAGGGACTTCTGGGGCCAAAGGACTTTTACCTCCAGATGAGTTTAGCTCTTCCTGCACTTCATTTACCACCACCTTTTATAGTATTCTATTGACTTTTAACACTTGCTTTCCAGATTCAACCTGAAAGATTTTATGCATCTATAAGCCAATACAGAAGACTGCATGGTGTATCACAGATTTAAGCACTTAAGACTGCATAAATGCACTTATTTACTTGGTAAAAACTGTTAACGCGAATAGAGCAAATACAAAAACCAAACACGTGTAATACAGAAATCACACAAACCAGAAACAGGGTTACAAAACATACCTGCTGATTGGATTTTTCTCCTCTTTAACGTAATCATCGTGGACCCAAGGAATTCTTTCAATCCACTATATCTCATCCTATTAACATACCAGCAGAATTCTGAGTATTTGGATTCAAATGCTAACCCCTCCAGATGGATTTTGTTTAAAGACCTGAACAAATAAAACATTATTTGCTTTGAAATTCTTCTACTTGTGGTGAAAGCCGAGCTGTACTGACATCAGTAGGACTATTGGCATTGTTTTCAACAGAGCTAGAATTTCATCTCCTGTGCCCAGGAAGTTCTGTTAAGGATGCTGCTAACCA
Source organism: Cariama cristata (assembly GCF_000690535.1). Lineage (NCBI taxonomy): Eukaryota > Metazoa > Chordata > Aves > Cariamiformes > Cariamidae > Cariama > Cariama cristata. Next base: position 4,036 of record NW_009614545.1, on the reverse strand, counting down.
CTATAACACGCTTTTGCACTCTCACCATCACATCTATGGTTCAAAATGAAATGTTTTGTGCAAAATACTTACGAGGAAGACTGCATAAACAGCATGAAAGTAGCAGCTGTGGTTGATTTCTTCAGACAGTAAACTTTGCTCCCCCTGCCCCGGGTCTGGTTGCTCTGCCTGGATTAATGCTGTTCCTCTACAATATCCAGGCCTTGAAGCCTTGGGAAGTTCCTATCCCAACTCAGCAAGGTGGGAGGGTTTCTTATTCTAACTGTTGGTTGATAACAGCTTATCAGCAAGTTTTCAAAGGTTAAACTAAACACATTTGCATGGCAAAAGTGCAAAGAAAGCACAAGGCCAATGTTGAATTAGCGTTCCCACTCTTGCTGCGGTGGGTCCCTCCAGAACTGTCTCATACACCGTGACCTGCAGTGCAGGCCAGCAAAGAAAGTTAAACCCCTGTTCAGAGAAACCATAACTGAAAACAGCTTTGGAAGCCAGTGAGAAAGCAACACAAGTGCTTTCTTTCAAAGGAGGAGCTTGCTTTGCCTGCTACATTCCCACTGTCTACCACACAGGACAGAAAAGCTAATCCAAAATCTTTAAGTTTGGTCCTTAAATACAAGGCAGTTTTATTACCGTTGCCAAATTTAGCCCTGACACCACAGCTCCACAACAACTCACTGGAAAACAAAACCAAAAAAAAAAAAATCTTCAATTTAGGGTCTGCTACGATCTTTGATTTCTATCCCAAGCATGCTATTGAACTGTAAAGGGCTGATGCAACTTTAAACCAGAAAAAAACCCAGAGTTACAGACTCATTACTAATTCATCCTGGCTGAAGCTGCATACCAGCAGCTGCTGCCTCTCTCAATTAACAGCAAATATTGAACAGTATTGTCATTCAACGGTGTTTACTGCCTGCTGCCCTGTCCGCTGTCACATTTTCAAAGCATTCTGGCACAATTTAAACAAGAGCTTAGTTTAACCCTTTACCTATCAGCAGAGTTCACAGCAGAAGCGCTTTACTCATTTCATACATTCACTAGGGGTTTGGCAATAGCTGAAGCCCAAAGATGAAAGGTGCCACCAAAACGGTACTTGTAATTCAGAGGCCCACAGGGTGCTTGGCTTCCAGAGAGGTCTGAGCACAAGTGCGAAAAATGATGGAAGTATCTCCAGCAGAGCAGTCCTCTTCATAAATGAAAGAGATGAAACAAAAGAGGAGAAAAAGGAGACTGTACATTCAGCCTCTGTTGCTGAAGATTTTAAAACAAGAAAAGAAAAAAAAGAGGGAAAAAAGAGAAAAAAAAAGATACAGCCATTCTGCAGAGAGATCAGACCGACATTGTGATTCCTGATGACCCCATCTCTGCACAGGGAAGTCACAATTGCACTTTGCCCTCTTACGCTCTAGTGTACCCACAGCCATGCTGCCTTTTGGACAAACTGGTTTTAAAGCAAATGATTATACAAACAATGCAACCAGAGCAAGCAACTGGAAATGATGTACTTCTCCCACCACGCCTCCGCAAGTACTTCAGTAGCTTACTTGCTCTGTGGTGTCAAGTTTGCTGGAAGCCACTTATGTACAAACTACTGTATGTATTTTATATTTCATTTACACCGTGTGTTCCCAGCAAATAAGCAGGCAGTAGCATCTCAGAGGCTCTCCTCTGAGCTCACTGCCAACTGGGCCAGGGCCAATGTGTAGATATTAGCGACCTAGAGAAGACAGAGGATGCTGAGCCAGCCGAATTAGACTGCAAGGTGCACACTGGCAACTTAGATACTATGCAAAAAGATCAAGCAGCTTCTGTACTGCATTTATTACAGAAAAAGCTAGAATAACACCATTCAAGCTGGTACTGAAATTGGAAGAATTCAGTTCATTCTGAGGTATTGGACCTTTGTACTAGTTTTTCCACAGAGATAACCATGTTATAAGTATGGGAGCCCCAAGGACTGATGCTCTGAGGGTCTTGTCAAGCATACAAGGGTTTTGCAAACTGAGCAGGTAAAAGTAGGCTCAGGATCTGGCCAGGCCTTTTAGAGCCTCTGCAAGTATACTCTTCTCGGTTTAGCTCATTTGGTTGCACATCCCCTCATTTTCTCAGGTCCCCTCTATCTGTATCCTGTGCAACTCTAATATCCAGTCTGGTTTGTTAGGAGGACTCATTCCCTCCCAGGTTCCTCCACCACCTTTGTGCTGATGGAGTCTGAGGTCTTCAGATATATTAGGTGATATGACTAATATCTGCCATCTGTGCATTGTTACCTTCTCTCTCGCCTCTCCTGAAGAGGAGTCATCAGTGAAGTGCTTGTTCTACTCAATCTATTTTAGGAGCGTGGGCTTTTAGCATCCATGCAGCACTGTTTTAAGCTAAAAAAGTTAAATCAAAGTAGACCATGCTCTTGCAGGGAAGCTTGAGCATGTGCAACATCCCTTAGGTGTTTTAAGCTAAAAAAGTTAAATCAAAGAAGTAGACCATGCTCTTGCAGGGAAGCTTAAGTATGTGCAACACCCCTTAGGTCCTGTAAAAGTCTCTGACTAGGCTCAGAAACAGCCCTCTCTTCTGTAGAAGTCACCTTCACTCCCAGTGTTCCCACAAAACAGAACTATTGCCCAGGTTTTGCTCCGGGCTTCAGACCACAGAGGAACCTGCAGATAAGATCCAGGCCTTTGAAGGTATCCGGCTGGTCTCCGCAGAAACCAACTCAGTCAACACAGCTTACAGCATCAGTAGGTAAGATGCTGCAGCATTGCGTTACCTGGTTTGAAGAATAAAGAGCTCCCACCCAATTACACCACCTTGGTAGAGACCGCTGAAAACAGAAAAAGGTACAAATAACTGAGGCCAGATCTCTGCCTGTCAGACTGGGGTGAAATCTTCCAACTCACAGGGAATATTAAGCACTACTTATACCAACAGCTGCTTCCCATAAGCTATGGTTAAGGAAAAAACAAACTGGACACACAAAGGAAAGATGGGCTGGACAGGAAAGAGGCCAATGGAGGATAATTTTGCTGTATTTCTTGCAGGAGCTGTGTCAAAGTGCAAAGAAGAAAATCATCATACTGTAGGAGGCTGAAAGACTTGAGATGGAGCAGTGAGGAGTCTCTGGCCCCATAAATGTTTAATTTGAACAAAGCAGCAGATTCGTCGTAAGCATAGTTCTGCTGCTGTCGAACTGCACACTCCTGCTTTGATTTCCGAATGACACAAAGTAAAAACATAAGTATAAAAATAAAATAGGAGAAAAAGAACAGGGAGATTTTTATACCTGCCACTACAGATGCCGTGTGCACCAGTCAGCAACCTACTCAGCTCTCTCCTTTCACTATTGCACAACATAGCAGCACAAGGGGTAGCAACATAGACAGAGCTCTGAAGTAGGTACCTCAGTTTCACAGCTTTGACAAGTTCAACACAGTCCTGGGGACAACATCACCTGAGAACAAGAGCTATCGCACCACACCTTAGAAAGCAGCAAGTGCTGCAAATCTCTGATTAAAGGCAGCACATCGCCTGCTAAGAAAACTGTGAAACTGTAGAACTAAAGAATGAAGATGCATGTGGAAATACTGAAGAAAACGAATCCACAGAGCCCTGGGAGCAGAAAAGAGACCCACCTGGAACTACTCCTCTGGCAACACTTTCCCTAAAACAAGGGTTGATCTTTCTCTGTGCTATTTCCCTCGCAAATAAAACCCATCAGTGAGGATCACTCCTTCCCCATCATTTCCTTGAGTTATTCCCATCCCACTATAAACAGTAAGCTCAGACTAGTTAAATAAACTTGTGAGGGGAGAAAAGTTGCTAATTAGTGTTTCTTCCTGCCTAAAAAGCAAGAAGATCCTAAAAAAGAAATTAATGCGTTCCATGACCCCTATGAGATCTCCACCTTCATTTTTCTTCCCTTTCCTGCTCTTTACCTTCCCCAAACTGTCACCTGATCTGCTTCTTTCCGTTCCACCTTCAGAGGAGAGCCTATTTCCTTTCCCTATTTATATCTTTTTCATAGAATGGGTTGGGTTGGAAG
>NW_009614544.1:52256-68709 GCF_000690535.1 Cariama cristata | reverse complement strand
AGCCCAGAGGGCAAACCCCATCCCGGGGGACATCAAACCCAGCATTACCAGCCGGGCAAGAGAGGGGATTATCCCGCTGTGTTCAGCCCTCACCTTGAATACTGTGTGCGGTTGTGGGCTCCGCCATTTAAGAAGGGTGGTAAGGCACTTGAATGTGTCCAGAGGAAGGCAGGAAAGCTGGTGACAGGGCTGTAAGGAATGCCCGACGAGGAGCGGCCGAGGGCTCTGGGTCTGTCTGGTTTGGAGAGAAGGAGGCCGAGGGGCGACCTCATTGCTCTCTGCAGCTTCTGAGGAGGGGAGGTGGGGAAGGAGGTGCTGAGCTCCGCTCCTGGGATCCAGGGACAGGACACATGGGAATGGCTCAGAGATGTGCCAGGGAAGGTTCAGACCCGACCTTAGGAAGCATTTCTTTACTGAGGGAGTGATCAAACACTGGAACGGGCTTCCTAGAGAGGTGGTTGGTGCCCCAGCCTGTCAGTGTTTGAGGGGCATTTGGACAATGCCCTTAACGACATGCTTTAACTTTTGGTCAGCCCTCAAGTGGTCAGGCAGTTGGGCTAGATGGTCGTTGTAGGTCCCTTCCAACTGAAATAGTCTATTCTATTCTATTCTATTCTGTTCTATAGATGCAATGTAGACATATGGTTCTGGAATCATAATAGTTCTCAGCAAGACAAAACTCAATGCTTCCCCTTTGCATTGCACCAGCTGCTGGTAGGGATGTACCACAAGTATTAAAAAGAACTCTATAAATATTTTTTTAAAAAAAATTTCCTGTGAAACATGTGCCCTTCATATGTGCCACACATTTCTGACACACTTATTTGGGCACTCTCACAAAATGCAGCCTTGTCAATAGTAAATAGTGTGGTCACTCCAAGTTTATTCCAAGAAAACTTTTATTTCACAGCCTCCTGTGCACATGTATGCAGCAAATAGGCAGAGATTGGACATATTACTTGAACAAATCTTGTCAGTACCTGATGTTTAAGTAAAGGTGATGTCACAGTGATCTCAGTGGAAGCTGAATTGTATGTATATATCCCTGTAAATAATTAGTAACAACCAAATAGTAACCCACTATACATAGAATGTATATGAATTTACATAGCACTTATTACCAGTCTGGAATCTACTTTCTTGTATTCCTTGCCATTGTAGCCAAGAATTTTACAATTTACTTGAAGGTCTACAGCTCACATTTAAATATGCAGATGCTTTGAAAGCCAGCTAGTGAAAAAACTAAACAGAAGTTTATTTTATTTATTTATTTCCTTTAGACGACGCAAGAGAACATAAAGAAAAGTTTCTACAGCACATTTTGCACCAGAGTGTACCGTTTCTGCCATGCATTGGCTCACAAATTCTACCATTTACAGTTTTGTTGGTAAACTAATAAAAGATCAGTGAGCTGTGATAGTTTCCAGTCCAAACAAACTGAATGCATTTACGTATGAGATGTATCCATGGCTTTCATGCAGTGCTTTATCAGTAGGAGTTAACAAGGAGAGATGTGATTTCCCTGTGCGGGGCCAACATTCCACTCATACCGGCAGAGAGTAATGCTACTGAGGTTACGGACATCCCTTCTGATGGTTCAAAGCCTCAAATCACGATACAGTTGGCAGGCAGCAAAAGCCCAAGCAGTATAAAAGGCACAGAACACTGATACAGCAGCTTTAATTAATAAAGGTTTTCATTCCATTATATTAAGCAGCGCTTCTTCACAGTGAATTCATGGAGTTCCTTGTTTCTGCAGAGAACAGCCTTCAGCAGCAAAACTGAGCAGATGCTAAGTTTGTGTACTAGCTGCATCTTCAGGTTTAAAATGGGTGACATCATAGCGTGAAAATCGGGAACAGTCATGAGGTGCAGGTATGGATTTATGTTGGAGCAGTAGGAAGATCGTTTTGCCAGTAAGTTTTTTCTATAATCCAACCAGAAGGTGATAAAGATTAAATACATTTGTCAACAGCCATTGATGCCAGCCAAATACGGTATTGCTTGGAGAAAACAGGCACTTGGACTGCTGACAGCAGAACCCATCTTGAAGGAAGCCCTGCGTTTAGGGAGCACACCTGTGTACAGCTTTATTCCACAACACTAAGTTACTTGGCAATTTTTAGTCCCTTTTCCTCCCCATGTCTGCACAGACTTAGAATCAAATATTTTCCCTGCAGCGAGCTTTGCATATGTGTTTTGTGTATTGTTTTAATTTTAACTACTTCTCTGGTAGTAGCATTATAAAAAAATTGAGAAGGCCACCTTCCCTCTCAGCAAAAAAATGAAAAAAATCAAGCGATAAATATGAGCTGAAATAAATTCTGCAGAACCTGCAGATACTATTTGTATGAAATTCCAAGTTACCTGGGGAGTACAGAGTGTAAGAGATTCTTTTAACCAGGGAAACAAGGCAGTAGTCATGTTGCCTGCAATGAGAAATGTTTTATTAAATTAAAGGTTTCTTCCCTGTTTTCTGTAGGAGTTGGAAACAGAGAGCCAAATTCCTGTCCCTGCTAATGTCTGATTTTACAAGCAGCAAAATATTAAACAGAACTTTAGATTTCATATAACACCTAATGCTCTTAGGCCTCAAAAGAGATGACGAAGGAGGACAGTGTTGCTCTCTGTGCCTTTTCGACAAACACTGGCCTATTCCTGCACTCCTTGACTCAGGCAAGACTCCCGGTAGAGCCGAAATGTCAACCACGCTCATCCTGAGGCCCAGGCAAAGCCAGGTCTGAGCCCCTCCGCTCTTTGCGGGATCAGGCCCTCGTTGGCTAACAGAACAGCGTATGTGTGAGAGGTAACACATTTGCAAGGGAAAACAAAAATTTTCTTCCTGTCATATAGATGAAGTACCAGAGGCTAGATATCACCTTAAGTAAAAATAATAAAATGTGAAATGCTAAGAGCCAAAATAAGAATAATGCTCTATTTTGGGGGGTGGGGTGGTGAGAAAGAGCTAGAAAATGACTGCAGAAGGCTTTTAAGCCTTAACTTCTAGCAAATAATTGGCAGAAAATGTATAACAATTTGTATGAGGGAATAAAAATATTCATTGTGTGTGTATGTGTGCTGGCTTTGAATACCATGGTCACCCTCCAGCTAAGGAGCCATTTACATCTGCCAGCCAGCAGCCAGGCACCGGTGGGGAGTTGGCAGAGACCTGATGGGCTCATTGGGCGCGCGTCCAGCCAGCAAGCAGAGCCAAGGCTCCGGCTCAGGCTCTCCCTACCTACTGGCCCAGCCCAGAAAGGTGTTGAGCTTGGGTTAGTTCAGATGGACGCTGCTCCCCGCATGGCCTGCCAGGTGGCTCCTGTGACTGTCGGTGTACGGTCTGCTAGCAGCTCTTTGACAAAGCCTAATAGATTTCACTAAAACTTTTCACTGTCTCGAAGTCTCAGCGTAAGATTTACAAGCTTTCGGTGTATTACTGCAGTCCTGACATGTAAAGCAAAATAAAGTCATCAGAAGAGTGTCTCCTCCTGCTATTGTTCCAGCAGAAGACCAACCACCAACCAAAAACCTGAAAATCTGGTGATCCTTTTTTTAAACTTATTTATAGACAAGAACAGCTCTTGTCCTAGGGCAAAGTCAAAAAACCCTTCTTGCAAAACTGTAGCAGAGGTAAGGAGGTGGTGGTACCCGAAAGAAAAGACGCTCAGCTCAGCCCACCTGGTGCAGTGACTCCATGGGGCGGTTTGCGCTGATTTATTTTCTTCCAGTGAGGGAGAGGGAGTTGCTGGACACAGTCTTTGCTGTACGCATCCACACGTGGGTTGTGGAGGGGAGCACATACTGCGGTACCACAATTGCGATAGGGACAGCAGGGAACAGGGGAAAACAGATGGAGAAGAGGTCTTCCATTGAGAATGGGAGATGAAGCTGGAAAAGATGAGCTTATTCTCTGCCCTCAGGTCACCCAAGGCAGCTGTATGACGCGTATGACGTAGTACTGGTGAGGAAACGTCTGCAGCAAGCAAAAGCTTGTTGAGCAGAGCCCAATTCCAGCGACACAGCCCAGGCACTGCTCTAACGGCAAGCTGTGAATGGATCTACCACTGCCTTTCCCAGGGCGTTTCAGAAAAACCTTGCTTTTATCTACCTGTAAGTCACCTTTAGATGTTACCCATGGTCACAGAATGCCATTCATTAGCATATTTATGAACTGAAGCAATTGTAAACTTAGATATATGTTATACCTGGAGATATAAAGCACCCAGGGTCTAGCTCCGCAAACACGAATGCGTTTTGTCAATGGATGTACAGTGTATCATAACATTCACAGTAACAGACATATCTCCTTCGGTCACTCAATGCATTGGTCCTAAGCAAACACGATTATTCAGAAGACTATGGCATGTGCCTTCTTGTAGTTCAGACGTGTGATCTTTTAAACAACTTGATGGGATTATATTTGCATTTTGCAAGTGGAAGGTGAAATGGTGGCAGCAAGTCCATAATTAGCACTCTCTCTTTTGTTTCATCAAACTGGATTTTTACTCTCACTTGCTTGAGTCTCCAGGAAAATTTCTCTCAAGCTCAAATACGCTGCCAGATGATATTTTTTACTGTCCTGTTCATTTTATTCAGGTAAGTCCTTCGGAAGCAGGAAACAAAAAATCATTTTTAAACCAGCTAGGAAATGAGGTGGAGAGGGGTGGGCTACACCCACCAACTGTGAGATTTTCACAACCTTGAAAGGATTTTTTATTTAGAAATGAAAAAAAAAAAAAGAAAATAAAGCTAGATTTCAAAGTCGTTAGTAGAGAAATGTGAAACTTTAATGAGTTTTTATTTAGTCAAGAATCATGAGTCGCAAAAATTAATGAGATTAGCTTAAACATCAAATTCTACATGTGATAAATTTGGAGTTCTTTGTATTTATGTCTGGTTTTAAGACTTGGGCATTCTTTATAACAATGAAGGCTAGAAAATGACTATTAAAAACAGAGAATCTTCTATATGTAAGGGAAATGGTGTTAAAGAAAAGTATAATGTTATGAAGCTCTGTAAACTGAAGTATTATCTAAAGTTTTGGAATTGTAAGTTCAGTACTAGATAGCGCTTTGTGATAAGGAATAATGTGGACCTTCCATCACCAAAAATGCTGATGTTGGGTTTTAAAGTCCAAAAAGTTTCCTTTTGAAGGTTTTGGGTTTTGTCTATAAAATAGTTTTGAGAGGGGTACACTGCAGAAAATGTTCAAGCTCAAACATTATGATTAATAAAAAGTGTTGTGATTTATTTTTGTGACTAACCTTAGTCAGTAATTTCATCTGGAGCACCTCAGAGCCCAGCACATGCTTTGTAAGTGGAGTGAGTGAAAAATCTCATGGGAGCAGAGAAGTTCATCCTGCTCCTATGGAGTTTCTGATGTTCAATGGCAACAGGGAAGGAAAGTGAGAGAGCTCTGTGCCCCGAGGCATTTTGGGGAGGCGAGGAGTGTGCCAGAAGCCAGCCCCTCCCAAGTTCCACAGATTTCTGCAGCTCCACTTCTCAGAGGAAAACCTCCAGAGTGTAGGAAATCTAAGTTTAAAACAGAAAATAAAACTCCTTGAGCTATCTGAATCCCTCATTCTGTAAGTGGGTGAGGAGATAATTTTGAAGAAAGTAGTGAATGACATTAGCAAATGGCTAGATGGGAGCAGATGAGTGATGAGACAATGAATAAGTAAGGAAGGAATGAGTAGTAGGTGTGATTTGAAAGGACATAGCCCAGAGCTGCTATCTTACAGCTTTAACAGGACTCCCCAGGAAAAGATAAAAAGAAGCAGGAGAAACACCTGAGTCACCTGCAAGATCAGCTGCTGTCAAAGCTTTCACTGTCTTTTTTCTTTCTAGTTTTTTTTTTTTTTAACATCTCATCTTTTATGCAAGGATTGTAACAATTAGACCTCTGAAATATACTGTCAGCCCTAATTGCAGTCTAATTAGGACTTATTTACTTGCTTGTCTGGGAACTCATGATCTCTTTGAATGGAGCTTCTGGGTAGACACATGAACACCTCCAGCTCCGGCAGAACAAACTTGCAACACAATTCCTAAAAAGGCTCAGGCCTGTGTTTGCTGGCCAATTCAGCTGGGACAGCTGAGGCAGCTTGCACCCACAACTATGCCGTCCCTCTGCCAGCAGTGGCCGAGCAGGACAGATATCTGAATTACTTCTGTTTACAGCTTGTCCTATACTCATAAACAGAAACTGGTAGTGGCTTAATGTTAATGCTAATCATATGTCAATATATCATGCTGGAAATTGCAGCAGTGGAGGGCTGGATGAAAATCCCATTTAAACCTCTTTTTTATTGTGGTTGAAACTTTGAGCAGGATGGACAGCTGGGACAATGGCCACTTCCCAGCTAAATCTTTTTCTAAACAGGAGTCTAAGCCCAGATTTGAACAGTCTCCAGCTGAAGTCAATAATATTGAGATCTTAATAAGTTTCAGGCTGTTTTGTGACCAAGAGACTCTGTTGCATATTACCAGCAATAGCAACAACCACGTATGAATGATTTGAAGTCAGTTTTTAAAACATTCCCTGAAACAACTCCTCGGGACTGGTAGTGTGAAGAATCCACATTTATCCTGCATCAAACATTCTCATGTGAAATCTGACTTTTATTTCTAGCATCATTTACCTGAAGCATCATTCTAGCATCATTGCCTGTAGCATCATTTACTTGGGACTGTAAAGGAGTGCATCAGACCGGTATTCGAAAACATTGTGGTGTACTACAACTGTCCAATTCTTTCACTGATTTCCAAAGTAGTGAAAACCAGGTTTGTTATCTTAGACCTGTGTTTCTTCTATATTGCTGGCAACCTAAAGTAGAGTGTAGCCTCCTTTATAGCTTAGGGTTACACAAAAATATCCAAAGTAGCTAAATGATCCAGAAATTCCACTGTCAAAGGTAATATCTGCCCCTTTTGCATCTAGGTCTAATTTTAATGAGGTTTAAGATTTTGAGCCTTCAAGACACTTCAGAGAATGAGATTCCTGTATGAATGTAGGCAATTATGCCTAATGAGTTTAGAAACAAAAGGAGACAAACATTTAGTTAAAAGCACTTTTGGATAAGACAACCTTTTTCTTAATGCCCATGACAAGCTCTGTAGTTTGGTTTATCTCCTGCTGGTGCTGCTTGTAAGATTTCCACAGGTAAAGGGGAACCTGGTGAATGACCGTACAGGGAGACAGAGAAAATCACTGCCCACAGAATGTTGCTTCAAGCACTCAAGCAAGGGAGAAATCACAAAATTTTTCATTCACTCCTATCTTTTGGTAGCAGAACAGGGAGCTACATCATAGCAAATATACAGAGAGGGAGAGAGAGAGGAAGAGCTTTTGTCAGAACAAAGGGAGAAGAAATGAGGATACCTACTCAGCTACTCCTGGGAAAAACGGGTTAACTGTGTATTGAACCGAACACCAGATTGAGCAGGCAGTTATGACATGGATGAGTACTGTAACCTGCAACATAAAAGAGGGAAAGTGATTTTAAAATGTTGACAATAAGTGAATGACTGAAAAAGGTTTGCTATTCAGAACAAAAGGTAAAATGGCTAACATGAGAAGCTGCCTAATTCTGGAAATAAAGATTAAAACAGAATCTGACAAAACCCCCACAACATCACAGTAAAGAAAACTGCAAGCTTTACATGTTTTGGACTACCACAAAGCTTTATGAAGGATAGGGCAATATTACTGCACAGAGGTAAAGTGAGGATGAAATCACAGCTGCCCCATCTCCATCGCTTGGTCAGTGGTCTTCAGTAACAGCGACGGCAGACCTCTCTGCAGAAAAGCGGAGCGAAAAACAGAGGGAGTTATTTTCCTCACGTTTGTCAACAGTGAAATTGAAAGCCTTAAATATTTTCTTTTGCTGATTTTTATGGCCTTGTTACCTCACCAGCGCTTACAGTATAAAGCACTGTGTAAAGCATAGATCCTCTCTAGAAACAAGACTGTTACTCAAATAAGGTGTTTTTGTAAGAAAGCCAGTCTTGCAGTCGTGTCATATTACAGGGCATCCTGGTCAAAGCAAATGGAAACCCACAGCTCACAAAAAAGAAAAAAATCCATTCTGCTACTTGCCTTTCCTCCATAAGTAAGAAAATAGAGTACGAAACAACCCTTCTGGTGACGCACAGTTCAATATGGTTGAAGTGTTATAATGTGTTACTTGAGTCATAACTGAGAGAGTGCCAGCCTTACATTTGTTAGAGCAAACAGAGATCAGCTTTAAATTTCCGTGCTGTTACGCAACTGTGCTATTACTTAAAGGACTACTTGTACTCAAACAAGAAAGGCCATCTACCTTCCTGTTACAGTGCTGATATAATTGTCTCTACTACAGACACATTTTCATACATGCACTCATATATATTTAAATACACATATAAGCTGCAGCATTTTAACTGCTCTAAGGAAGCGCTCGCTGCGTTGCCTTTGAGCATCCTCCCCTGTTTTCACAGGAGTTTGAGACTTGGGGTTGATGCAGCTAATGAGGAACGAGGTGACCACATAGTCCTGCTGACCACGCAATTCAGTTCTCTACTGATCTCAGTAGCCAGCAGGACTTACACGACGAAATGTAAGAAAGCAACAATCGTATTTGCTGCTGCTGGTTTCTCAAAAGCTGATGCCATTATAACTTGGCTCTCACTTTCAATAATCAGTCATTAGCACAGTTGTATTTACCAGGTCTCTATTGGCTTTGTGGGAGGTTTCTGCTAATAGCACAGTGTACAGAAAAAACACTTTCAGGAACATTGTTTGGAAGACTGTTAGTGAACAGAACTACCACGTTACTACTGAGAGAAAGTTGGGCTCCAGATTTCATTAGGCAACAGGTTACCTGGCAATCTCGAAATACTAGATCCTAGGGTCTACCTCCAGGATGGCCCAGGAAAGGGTTGTGTTTCGGTGTCACCAACACAGTCAGCAGGCTGGCCAGACTGCCAGAGCCTGCCAAAACCCGGGGGGCTGGCCGGGGGGCAGATGCTTGCCTTTAGTGCTGCAGCAACCGGCTTACTTCCTTTCAGAGCCTGGACCAAGACAGCAGTGCTATTCTAGCTTAGCTTATCAGAGCGAATTGTATGACTAATGATTAATCATTCAAGTATTTATCACTTCAGTATAATTTCTTCATACTATTATTGGGGTTGCACCTTCACTGGTGTGGCGCAGGCATGACTGGAGCTGACACTTGGGGAGCATCTTTCAGCAAAGAGCTTAAAGAGCTCGAGAGCCTGAATACTGACAACAGGTGAGGCTGCTGTTGGCTTGGAAGCAAACAGAAGAGCAAGCCACGACAGCTGTGAGAGAAAGCAGAAGCAACACAATTTGATATCGTCTCCAGGCTGCCCCTTCGGGTCATCCCTGCAGACCCAGGGCTCACCATCCCCCATGATCTGAGAAGGGAAGAAGGTTGATGGCAGGGAATGTGGGCAAAGGGCCTGAACTCGACTGCCCTGAGGCATGTACCGCTCGGGCAGTGATACGGTACCGCTTGTACAGCCCCCAGAAACGTACTCCCCAGATGGCTGTGCTCCATCTTTCCACCTCACCATATATTCCCCCATGCAAGCAGTGCAAACACTTGTGATGTCTTCTTTTCTCAAGGAATCTGAGGAAGTTTGTGCCTCACCTTCTCCAGCAGGATAGCAGTGAAAGCATAAAGCAAACCGAAAGTGAGTCAGATGATGGCATCTCTTTGTGTCACGGCATCTCTTTGTGTCACAGCATCTCAAGCTCATTTCTGTCCTTCGTTTTTTTCAAACCAAATGCTAGTAGGGAGAATTTCTTCTGAGATGATTGTGTCATGGGACTTTTCCCTTTCTTCAGCTTTTGATGGAGTGTAACTTTCCCCTGATTTCTCTTCTGGCAAACCTGCTCGGGGACTGCTAACTCTTGGAAAATTCTGTGATCGTACTGGTATTTCTGGATTTCTCTACAGCCTCTCTGTCAGCACAGGTTGTCTCTCCCATTTCATTTGTCTAGGCAAGTCAACTGCAATCATTTCTCCAGTCCAACTCCTTCCCTAGCATTTTCCACTAGCTGCTTGTGGTTCAGGCTAGAAGGCTTTTGTCCTACCAAACATGTGGGAGTGTTGGGGAGGAGAACATGCTCTACCCTTTCTCAACTCCCTAAGCCAGTTGTGAAGCTCTCAGGTTAATTCAGGGTTTGGTTTTTTTCAGTGATTGATGCTATTGGTCTCCATGAAGTCCATCCTCTACCTTTCCTTCAACTTGCAGTGAAGGGAGAAGGGGCTATCACAGAAATGGCAGGGCTAGAGACCAAGCATGAAATACAGACAAAAGGATTACTCCTTGGCTTATCATCGAAGGCATCACAGAGTCCATCTGAATTCCAGTCCCTTCTCCCAGCTTTGTTTTTGTGTTTTAAATAAAATTGGATGACATACAGAAATTGTCCTGGAAACAGGAACAAAGGACCCCATGCTCTCAGCTCAGTGCTATGCCCACTGAGACACAGTATCATGAGTATGTCCCTCCATCTCGTTCCCCAGTAAGGCTGAAATCTCTCCTGTACAGTAGCATATCTTTAATTGGTGGAGGAGAGAAGCTGGTAGAGAATGACATGGTCAGACAGGAGATGTTGATCTGAGAACACTGAAGTGGGTTTTCCATTTCCCAAGTAGGTGCTCTGACCACTACGTTATGAAAGAAGAACACTACTTCATCCATTTTTTTAAGAAGTGGAAACAATAACACTGCTTGAGGAGCCCAATCCTGTGGGTATGTTGTAGGTGTGCTCTGATAATGCTTAATAGATCAGGATCCCCATGGTAATTATGTGCAGTGAAGCAGAGGAGCCAGATTTCAATCACACTTGTGAGAACTGAAGTGTTCACAGAGGGTGAGTGAGAAATGCACAGAGTTCCCATCAAGGAGCTTTCAAGTCAAGGCAGTACCTAAATGGGAATCTAAAATTGCAGGTTTGGTCATATACATTTGACTTGTTTTGGGTCCTGATCCCTACGTCCTGTCTTACATCTTAGCCCAACTTGCAAGAGTGTCTTCCTGTGACTCCTATCACAAGAACAGGAAGTTTCTACCGTGCTTACTCTTGGCCAGAGTTTTGTGACAGTGTGACAATGAATGAGACAGCAAATATGAAACAGCAGTAAGACCTACTTCCTACTGTAAGAAACAGGTGCAGATGGCCATCAAATAAACATGACCAATAAATACCCTTGTCATCCAGCCCTAGCATCTGTCCAGGAAATCCTTGGTTCCCAAATACAATCTCAGCCTTTTTCTCTACTATCACTTACTGACACCTCATCCTCACAGGAGGAAGGCAACTTCAAATTCTACCTCTTATTCCCTTCAGAACCGAGTTCTCTCTATTAGATAATCCAATGCCCTCCTCGCTTTGGGTCACATTCAGGCAGCTTTTACAAAGCCCATTCTCTCGAAGCGCCATGTGGCCGGAAGCTTGTCTTTTCCCTTCAAAAACTCCCTACATAAGGACAGAGCAGGAACAGATTTTTCTGGTATGATTTAAAGGTCAGAAACTATCAGCCCTGTGTTTGTACGTGGATGCTGTCTTGCCTGGGCAAGTCAACGTGATGCACATGGAGAGCAGTGCCACGGTTACTCTCCTACTTCAGGCTACAGCTGGTGTTTGGCATTTGTCAGCTGGGAGGGAGCCAGTTCTTTGGTTACCCAGCCATCATCGTGTCTCCACGGGGGATCTCACAGAGCAGCAGAACAGCCTTCCCTTCTCTCTCGCCCTCCCAGCGTGTGATCTCCGGTGCCCTGAGATGCTCCTGTCACACAGCCACGCGCACACACGTCAGACACAGCTCCCAGGCCCCGGACCGCTACCACACATCATTTGACCCAGTTCATGGCATCTCATGCTCAGTCATGGAAGTAAATGCACAGCCTGTACTTGCATTCCTGTGAAGACTGCTTAAGCTTGTGGACAGAATACGTTTCACAAGATATAGCGTGTACAATTTCTGCTGTTCAGGGTATGTGTACATATTAAAATAAAACTGTCTGTGTTTGTGTGTGCTCGTCTGGGGACAACTGCATGCAGAACCAGGATTTGGTCTCAGGGCAGAAGTAAGAGAAGCATTGCCCTGCAGGCATTTTAAAAAATATGACTCTTAATAAAGTGATGATAATCCTATTTTTAATTTGGCTTCTGTGTCTGCTCAGTAATGATTTTTTGTAATGATTTATTGGTCACAGCTTTTTACTGTGCTCTTCCTGCTAACCCTTTAGGAATGGTAAAAAGCCTTGGTCTTAAAATTTAGTGCTTTATAGATGTCTTCTGAAGAGAAACATCAAAAAGTGGCTTGGTTTAGCCAGATTTTTTTGACTGTCTCATTTCTGCTTGGCTCAAGGCTTACTTATTAGACATTTTCACGTTCGTATCCCTGGCAATGGAAAAGCTATACATTCAAAAATCTGGCACAGCCACAAAGATGTTCACCGACATTCACGAAACATTTCCTAAGGTTGCAGTTGCTTGAATTTCAGCTCCTTAATTAGCAGGATGCCTTCGAGAAGACATTTTCAGGGTTCTTTTCACAGTTGACTCTTCTATCTGAAAGGCAACTCCTAAAATTAGATTTACTGTGGGGCCTGACCTGATATATCCACGGATTTCTAGACCGGTTGTCTTTTACCACTCGGAATTTTTGTGCTGGTTGAAGAAGACTCTATTAATCAGTAGTCATTTTCAATGCAAAAGTCAGATATGAAGTAAAGCTAGCACAGCCAGGACATGTTGACCTTACTCCATGTAGTATGCAGTCGGTAGCTCATGAGTAGTCAGTCTGATGCTATCGAAAACTAATAGTCTTGGTGCATGCGTATGGATAATCTGGTGTGTCCCAGAGGCATTTTCCTTGGGGTACTTCTTCTGCATGGCAGGTGTGCAGGATTTCTTGGAGACAAGTACAGAAGCCTTTCCCCATCCTGCCATCCTTAAAAGGCTTTGTCTAGACAAGAGAACATTTTTGGCATAATTATTCTCTTGCATTTTAATTTTGCATGCAAATAATTAGAACCATGGTGTTATAATACAATTTCAAGCAGGCCATGCTACTTGTAGAGACCTGAACCAAACTCTTAGAGGCCATTGGGAAAAAAAAGAAGCTAAAATACTGACAAGTCAGCATAGTAACTTATAAGAAAAAAAAAAAGCTAACATAGTTTTAAACATGACACTAATTAGTATAGATACTGAAAGTTCATGAAGGAATATGATCCTCTTTCACAACACTGTGCATTTGGACTGATTGACAGCAACTGGATACACACACACTCGTTTTTGCTTTGGAAATTATTCGTTACCACTTTTAACAGCAGAAACTTTTTTACATTTAGATAAAGCAATGGAAGGTTCCAAGGAAATAAAAGGAAAATCGGTTGTTAATGCCAGCCTGCCATTCATTTCCCTTTGTACACCACGTGCAGTACAGCTGTGTGTGGTGCCAAAAAAGGGCCCCAAAGTGGAGTGAGGAATTAATACAGCTTAAGAAGATACACTTTTTCTGAGTGTTTTTCTGATTATCAGTTTCTCAGCCTGGTTCACTGTGCAGCTGTACAATGGGAGAGCATACGGATGGGGAGATACGACATGCGAACTCACTCTGCCACAAAAATAAATGTTCATCTAAATGGGGCCTTAGTCGATTTATCATTCAAGCAAGTAAACTAGTTCATTACATTGGATGTGTTGTACTCAAACTATAAAAAAAACCCCTTATCTCCATAGTAAATACGCAAACCTAGGAACTCAAGCTTGATTTATTTTTTACTTAGTACAAATACATCTGACATGATCATCTAGCTTTGCAGATGTACTTGAAACTGTGCACGATTTAAATGGCTGTAGGAATGTAGAAATGTAGGAATTTTTAGTGAAATTACTGACATCAGGATTATATGAGCAATCAAAATCTTAACACAGTCTACATATTTTCTTGCTATTCCTATATTCTAGAATGACTCCTCTATAAAGAGAGTCTGATTTGGAATAGAAAGTATTTCGTTTAGGATATTTACCCTGTTTTCTAAGAAAAGTAATTATTCTGGAACATGCTCATTTACATTTTGGATTAGTGCCTGCAGAATGGCTCAGAGGAACAATTATTTTGGAAGAGCCATTCTGATCAATTTCTGCATCTGAGGCCCTGCAGACCATATGTGTCACCAAAGGCAGCCCAGAACTCCACCAAGTGCTAATGGAGGCCTTTGACTTAAAAGGCTTCGACACTATTTGATCTAATAATTAGAATTCACTACCCATAGTGAAAAAACGCAGTTATCACACTTTTAGGGCGCTATTTCTAAGCCAGCCAAACACAGTATGCAATCATTAAATCTCCAGTGTAGGAATTTCAGTGCGATGCAGAGTAAATGTATTTGCCTACAATGTGCCGTTAGGGCTTTGATGGTCGCCACGAAAAAAGCTTTGTGCCATGACACACCGAGCGTTCGCTCCTAAACTGTAACACTCAGAAGAAAGATTCAGCTGGCCCTGGCGTGCAGGTACCAGGTTTTTACTGAGGTGGTCAGCAAGTTAACCCAGCTCTCCAGACCAAGTTCTTCTCTTCAGCACAGCACCCACAGGGTGCCAGGCCAAAGCCCCGCGCTGGAAAGGCCCGCCAGCGCAGTCCCAGGGATGAGGGACCGCCTGGGCCCAGCAGCGCTCCCCGGCAGCGTCACCCACGATCTCTCTGTCAAGGAACAAGAACAGTAGGATGATTCCTAGTTTATTTGTGCTCCTGGAAAATGAGAAGCCTTTGTATACGGTATATCTCTGCATTGCTATCGTGGCTCACATCGTTTCTTCCCACAGAAAACACCCAAGGTAGCACACGCCAGAAGTCTTGTTGTGGAGAACTCCTTGTTCCATTGGGACGGAAGAAAGGCTTGTCCTACAGGAATGGTTGCGGGGTCTGCCCCAAACGGTGTACTTACCAGAAAGTCAAGATTTCTGCCAGCAGGAAGGAGAAATCAACCTATTCATTAGTTGTTCCATAATAGATTTAAAAATACAAACTTGCAAGGTCACTTACGTAAAGCCTGCAATACCATATGCTCAACACATTCCAGAACACTAAACACATGAATCACTGCAGTTATAATCATAAAAATACTCCTCTACTCCCCACACAATGATGTAGTTACAGGAACTTTTTTCAGGTGGCAGCTGATTTAAGAGGTTCCTGCATTTGCTGCTTGTTCCTGCCCCGCAGGTACAACTGATCACTTCCTCAGCTGAGCTGGTTTAGTCCTGGGCAGCTGTGCCAGCCACCATACTGGGTTTAAAAAAACCTGAAACGGCAAACAAACAAAAAGCCACCAATACGTTTTGCAATCTGTTTTAAAGAAACCCCTTGGGTTACTTGAGAGATGTGCCTGCTGGCTGAGCAGTGCCGGGGGGGCAGTGACCTGCTGCTCAGGGAGGGGAATGAGCAGCCAGGGGGGCGGGAGGGGAGCAGGAGCCCTTACACCAGCTCGGCAGGGTGGGCAAGGGGGCTTCTGAGAGGACAGTGAGAACGGGGCGTAACTGAGCATGCCCCAGAAAGCGTCCTTCTCAGGAGTGTTTGCATGGCTTTTAAACAGTAAAGAAAAGCGGTAGCTGTACGATAACGTGTCTGCATAACAGTGACAAACCTATGAATGTCCCAAGTTGTAAGTGGGAGAGATGTGTGAGTTGGGCTGGGACCAGCATGCAGGGGCTCTATAGCTGCTTTAATTACTAGACCTTCAGAGAAGTCTTTTTAAAAGACGTGTAATAATAAAAATTGTAAAGCTGAATGTTATCAAAACACATTTTATTAAGTGTTTTTAACCTGGACTCTACTCAAATGCAATTTTACCCTAGCCCTTTTTAAAAGCTGTACATATTCTGTGTGTGTACACATATATATATATACACACACACTAATAAATGGTATGAATCTTCATCTGTGTTTGCATTGTTTGCACAAGCATTCAGATTCAATAAACCTGTAGTTTTTTTCCTCACTTTCACTGAAGTAAGACAAGAAAGTCTTAGTGGAACTGACAGAATGAAACCATTCTTAAATAAGCACTGGTGAAAGGTGAAGCAAAGCCTCCGTGCCTTGGTATTTAAAGTGAGCTCAGCTGGCAGACAAATTTCCAATGTAACCGACTTACTAATCAATACAGAAGAACTTTCCTTCGTTCCATAAAATGAGTTCAATTTTCTTAAGAAAGTTATGATGTTCTGAACATTGAATGCTAGAATAGGTGCGTGTGTGGGGAAGATGGAACACAACCATGACCAGTGCATTTGATGGAAATTTTTCCGAGAAGATATTGCTTCTTCAAGAGGAGTTAATTTATCTGGGAGAAAAATAGGAAAAAATCCAGTATGGTTTTATGTGGTTTAGGGTTCTCAGTGTGTTGCTGCATATTGTTTTACGAAAGC